>NC_045690.1:15473080-15776110 GCF_003331165.1 Xiphophorus hellerii | reverse complement strand
TCAAAACCATGCAGAAATAAGCATTTAGCATAACAATTGTGTGATGCTATAAAGATTCCTCAGTGCTACATGCGTTCCAAGAATAAGAAAATAATAACTGCAGAAATATGAATATATATTTATAGGATAAGTGTCTGGGTAAAAATTGAGTCTTTTCCTCATGAATCAATACAAGTGGTTAAGGCAGGTTTTTGTTTAAAAGCACAGCTTGGATGAGTAATGTATTCTCGAGCTGTCATTTCATGCACAATCTCACTGCCTCCGCTTGCAGCTGAAAATAAGCACAGAGAGCGCTTCAGGATTTCATAAAGATTTTGGTGCTATTTTGGCTACATTAATTATCTACAAACACCACGTCACTGTTTTATTTACAGCTCTTCTCACATTAGCTTTACTGTTATTAGTAATAGTGTAGACAATATACTGGGTGTTAACATGTGGTTTTAAAGAGAAACATCATAGCCCCTTTATAAGCTAGATGAAAATATTTCATTTTCTAACTCAAAAGATCAAGTATGGTTTAAAAAAACTCACAAGTCAAAGCTAAATGTGATGCAAACAAGCAGAAACTGAGTTTTTAATCATGGTTTTAGCCGAGAAACTGGCTTCTTTATCTGCAGATATCCTCTCTGTAGTTTCAAAAGTTTGGTAAGCACACTTTCTCTAATGTTTCACAGACTTTTTGAATCAGAAAAGCTATAATGCGGGGCTATAACGCAGGGGGTTAGCACGCCCCACGTTTGGAGGCCTTAGTCCTCGACGCGGACGTCGCGGGTTCGACTCCCGGTCCCGACGACCTTTACCACATGTCTTCCCCCCTCTCATCACCCTCCTTCCTGTCTGCCTACTGTAGGAAAAATACGAGCCACTAGCGCCGCAAAAACTCTTCGGAGAAAAAAATTGAAAAAAAAAAAGCTATAATGCTATATTTCTGGTATTGTGACAGAGCTGGACTAAAAACACAATACCAAGTCATGTGAATTTCAAAATGCATAGAAAGCATTTTTGGTCTGATCTAATAATATTTTCCACTTTTGACTGCCTGGACCTATGCTGTTCACTAGGAGTTCAAACTGTGCTTAAACAATGACAAGCATCTTCTCGTTTCCGCAGAGCAAAAATAAATACATGCCTACAAGCACTGTTGACTATAAGTTTGCAATTAATGTCTGTTGATATTAAAACCACTTAACATAACCTTTGGTAGAATGAATTAAGACATGCTAGCTTGCTATCCTAATAAACAATATATTGTAATTTTTGATTGTGTGTACATCTACATTTAATCAAATCTTTCAAATTAGACTAGCAAAGCTTTTTACTTCACTAAGATGGGATTGAATGTTCCTGGGAGGGCAGGAAAAACAACATTTTTGCTTGTGAGTAAAATATGGAATAATTAACATTAGGGCTCTTAGTTTTCAAAAGTCAGTGCAATTATTACCATTAGCCCAAGAGTTAAACTGTATGAAAAAAAATGAACCATTGTTTTGTATCTCGTTCCACTTCAAACAGTATCTCTTTAGCATATTATTGTTTTTTTCTCATTAGCTTAATTTATTTTGTTATTTCAAATGAATTTTTGCTTTTTTTATTAGGCCTGCGACACTTGTGAAGTGGCTCAGACAGCAATAGGCATTTTATTTCAAACCTCTTGATGTCAGTTTGTGATTTTTGTAATAATTAGACACAAACACAGACAAAGGTTTGGAGGATTAACAATGTTTAACAACTATGTTCTTACAAGAAAGTAAGTAGCTTTATAACATTCCTACTATTAGCGTTCAACTTCAAGGAATCTGGGAAATTTAGGTCAAATCTGCAATCGACCATGGATAGTTGAGTAATGAAACGGCATTGCTTCAGCAACCTTTAGTCTTCAACAGCTGATGGAACCACATGAATCTGAAGTTGAATTTGGTGACCTTTGTCAAGCTCTAAAGTATTTAGTTACAACTGCAAAGGATGTTTAAAATTTCAACGTACATAAAAAGAAGACCTATAAAGCTTGATGTGAGCATTAAATATTCAGAGCCATTTTATATGGGCCATTGCACTATAGTACCATGTACTAGGATTTAACAAATCGTAAAAAATAAAATCTGCAGAGACACTGTAGAGGAAGAGCTAGATAACCTGAACCAGCCAGTTTGTATTTGCAACCGTTCTCTAACAAATAATTTCTAGACAATTTTAAAACCAAATCTGCAAGAATAAACCTGGGCTGCTACGAACTAGTTAAAATAAACAAACAACACTTAGCCTGATGGGGGAGCAAGAAAAGCCTGGTAGCCTGCCAGGCTTATAATATGCTGAGGGAAGCCCTAAGTATGGTAAGATACTAAATTCTCATAAATACCAGACACAAGCCCACATCATGCAAGTTGAAGTATCTAACATAAGAGCCTCAAATTGAAATGTGAAAATATGAATGCATGAGAAACGCAACCATATTCGCTAGAACTGGTTTGTGGTGTTTACAGAAAAACTGAATTGCAGAGCTCCTGTTCATCTGGCTATGTTTAGGACTATTACACTCGCGCACAGCCCAGGCATGTAGCTACTCACTGTTTGGCATCAATTTTCAGATATTGATCTGTGAGGGATACCCTTGGGCAAGGTGATTTTCACACTTTTCTGCTGCCACCTCCCTGACTCCCCAAATCTCATCCCACAGTCACTTTCACATCACTCTGGGGATGAGGAGGAATCCCTCAAGATTCTTCTGTTACAGCCTTTCAGTATTGCTATTGTCAGTGTCGCAGTGATGCATTAGGTCACTCTTCATTCGTCTCATACACCTGAGACATACCTAATCTCTCTGTCATCTATACACACACTCACACCATTGTATATACATCCTCAATCAAAGGTAATTTTCTTCAGAAAATAACTACATTCATGGCCTGTGGGACATTATTGATCAAAGGATCTCCTACACACTTCAGTATCATTCAGTCATTTCTTTTTTAAGAGAACATCTGCAGTGGCTATCAGGAACTATAAGGGCTTGAAAACAGACAATCGGTTGATAGTATGAATTTTATTCAGAGATGGTTTCCAGTTTTCCACCACATATTTATCAAAATTATCCTAAAATGTGGTATTAGATCACTCAAAAGGTATCTAATTGATTTGGCTGTAAAAACATGGGTTCTTATAGTAATTGCACAACAAATATGTCAAATACTGTCCCTGGATCTTTGGGATTTTTGGGACACAGCACCAGCTACCTACGCAACTCTGCCAGGATGAGCGTTTTCAGCTGGATGGATGCATATGATAGAAATTCAGACAATTTTTGCTTTTTGAGCACATCACTTTACAAGATTGTTTGCTCCTCCTATTTTACAGTCCATAGTGGCACCTAATATGATTTTAGCCAGATCTCAATAGGACACGTTGAAGTGACATTAGAATTTTTTTTTAAAAGTAAATTAAAAGTCAAACTTGGTGAAAGCAAAAAGATGTGTAAAAAACTACACATATGAATAAATAAAGGAGGAGGAAATAGTTTTATACAGTCCTATTTGAAGCTGTGAGTTTCCTGATGAAACTCACACTCTCTGAGTGTAGTTCTCAAATATGAAATACCCTCATTCAGTTTCTGTATATTAAAAAAATCTTCTAGTCCGTATAACGAAGTGAGAACTGCTTTAAGCATAACCATGGAAACCAATCCTGTGGCAATGCTGTTTATAGACTACTTCATATGTTTATGACACTACAGCTACTTCATCTATTCTGAACAATTACCTAAAATTCATGTTTTCAACGGAATTGGATCTTGAGAAAAATCTGTTCAAGTCAGCCACATGCTATGACAGACATTGCAGGTGTTTACAAGAGTCTACCAGAGTTCACTATTGGATTGTATTAAGGAACCCTGCTCAGGTCTGGTGACACATGCTTCAGTCTAAACCTCCACTCTCCCAGCAGCCAGGCGCCTTTAATTAATATGTTGTTGGTGATAGGTTTGTAGACATGGGGCAAGCATGATGATGGTCAAACACTCTGAATCTGGAGAGCATCCGGTAGCAGAGAAACACAAACCAACCTCTGGAAGGCATTTAATGTGTTTTCATTTTGTTGTTGGAGAAAAAAACAGCAGATGCTTTTCTCTTTGTGTGCAAATATAGAGTAAGACGGTACATACGCAGACCGATGTAGGCAGGGTAATTATGATTCACCTGAATGATCTTCTCTGATGAGTAACTGCAAACAGAAGCTGGTGTCCAGGTGGATAAAAGTAGCAATGTGAATTACAGGAAGCCATTTAGTAAAAAGTATAGCATAAGTATATTTGTATAGGTCAGAATAGTTTCCTTCTTTCTTGCCTTCCTTCCTAACTTAATGACTCAATAACTTAGGTTGTGATGAAATTTGTTTTCTTACTTTTGTTTGTGTTTGTCAGCAGCTTTTGGTGTTAATCGAACTACAGTAATTGACCACTTAAAAAAAGCTGCCTGTCAGTGGTTCATGTTCTTCTACGTATATCCGTAATTTTATGTGACAACTGGAGAGACTTACTCTGTGAGCTGATGTATACCACAGGCGTCAATAGTCAAACCTTATCCTTTCTCTTTGTATACGCTTCTCTTTGGTCACCTCATGAAAAATTTTTGCTCTTTCATATCAATGTTTTACTTATGATACTAAGACATACATATTGCTGAAACCAGATTTTACAAGGCATATTGATCTACTAAAATTTTCTCAGAGATTAGTAATTGGATGGTTCTTAATTTCCTCCAACTAAATCAATTAAATCTTCAAACTACTACAACTCTGTGTATTCTTGCTTAAACAACGAGCCAGTTAATCACATACATACAGTCCAAAGCTTCTCCACAAGACTGCTTACCAAAAATATCTTCTCGTCTTCACATCACCCCAGGTTCTTGTAAGTGATAAATTACATAGTTGCCATATATTAATAAACTGCTGGTAGCTTCATTTCCTTGCTCTAGACCCCTGTTGTCCTTAAATCAAGGTCTTCTAACTATCCCTAATCAAGATTGAGGTTTGTGATTTAATTGTATAAAGTTGTGAAACTATCTTTGAACAATTGGATTTGTCAGGATCTGTGTTTTCTGTGTTCATTTAGAGTTTTTTGTGTCCTTAAGTCTCTTCGTTGTCTTGTCCTCCCCTTGATTGTTCCCAGGTGTGTCTCGTCTCTGTGATTACCCTCCTGTGTATTTAACTCCACCTGTGTTCCTTGTTCCTCGTCGGGTCCTCGTCAATGTTAGCTTCTTCGTCGTTCTGTGTTTCCTTGTGCCTGCTGCTTGTTCCCGGACTTATTTATCATTAAACATCCCTTATTCATCTCATCTGGGTCTACAGCGTCTGCCTCACCACCTCACCCGCACCACTTCCTGACAGAAGGACCCGACCTGACAGTACGGTGAGGCACGCTGGTTTTATTTTTCATCATGGACCCAGATGAGTTTAAGGAGCTGACGGAAACCATCAGGGAGTACGAGGAAGCAATGGCCAAGCCATACGCTGCCATCCGACGCCTCGGTTTCGCCATCCGCTTGGGACACCTGCTGGACTACTGGGTTCCTCGCTTTCCGCTCCCGGGGTTGGTGGAGTTGCAGAGGGAGGCAGAGTGGGAGCGTATGGCGGCTCTAGCCGTCATGGCTGGCGAACCTCTGCCTCCCAAGCCGCACAGTTTCTCCGCCAGCCCGGATCCAGCTCCAGCTCCGGGACCAGCACCCCCAACCGGTGCGGCCGGCGCACCCGGGGCCGTTTCAGCCGGCGTTCCAGCCGGCGCACCCGAGGCCGTTTCAGCCGGCGTTCCAGCCGGCGCACCCGAGGCCGTTTCAGCCGGCGTTCCAGCCGGCGCACCGCAGGCCGAATCAGCCGGTGTTCCAGCCGGCGCACCCCAGGCCGCCCGGAGACAGCGACGTGAGCCGCCGGTGGACCCGGCCCCTCGTCGCCTTCCGGAGCTGTCACCTCCGCTGCCGGTTCCCAGGCTCCGCTGCAGCTCGCCCCCGCAGCCGGTTCCTAGGCTTCGCTGCGGCTCGCCCCCGCAGCCGGCCCCGAGGCTCCGCTCCGGCTCACCTCCAGCCGGCGCACCCGAGGCCGAATCAGCCGGCGTTCCAGCCGGCGCACCCGAGGCCGAATCAGCCGGCGTTCCAGCCGGCGCACCCGAGGCCGAATCAGCCGGCGTTCCAGCCGGCGCACCCGAGGCCGAATCAGCCGGCGTTCCAGCCGGCGCACCCGAGGCCGAATCAGCCGGCGTTCCAGCCGGCGCACCCGAGGCCGAGTCAGCCGGCGTTCCAGCCGGCGTTCCTTCCGAGACTCCCAGTGTTCCTTCCGAGACTCCCAGTGTTCCTTCCGAGACCCAGACCCCCAGCGCTCCGACTCAGACTCCCTGTGTTCCTCCAGAGACTCCCTGTGTTCCTACCGAGACCCAGACCCTCTACGTTCCTTCCGAGACCCCGACTCCCGAGACCCTCTACGTTCCCTCCGAGACCCCGACTCCCGAGACCTTCTGCGTTCCTCCTGAGACCCTGACCTTCTGCGTTCCTCCTGAGACCCTGACCTTCTGCGTTCCTCCTGAGACCCTGACTTCCAGCGTTCCTCCTGAGACCCTGACTTCCAGCGTTCCTCCTGAGACCCTGACCTCCTGCGTTCCTCCTGAGACCCTGACCTCCTGCGTTCCTCCTGAGACCCTGACCTCCTGTGTTCCTCCTGAGACCCTGACCTCCTGCGTTCCTCCTGAGACCCTGACCTCCTGCGTTCCACCCGAGACCGAGACTCCCTGCGTTCCACCCGAGACCGAGACTCCCTGCGTTCCACCCGAGACCGAGACTCCCTGCGTTCCACCCGAGACCGAGACTCCCTGCGTTCCACCCGAGACCGAGACCCCCAGCGTTCCGACCGAGACCCCCTGTGCTCCACCAGAGACCCTGCCTCGGGGGGCTCGTCGTCGCCGTCTGTGGGCGGCCCCCGGGACTCATCGCCACCTCCAGCGCCGCGGACGGCCGCCGGACCGCCTCCGTGGTTCCCGCCTCCAGCGCCGCGGACGGCCGCCGGACCGCCTCCGTGGTTTCCGCCGCTGCGGACGACCGCCGGACCACCTCCGTGGTTCCTGCCTCCTTTGCCTCCGCCCACCCTGTGGGTAGTTTTTTGTTTGTTTTTGGACTCTTGGCCCTTCTTGTGTTTCCGCCCACGATGGTGGGTTGTTTTTTGTTTTTCTGGACTCTGGCCCCCCGTCCAGCGCCCCTCCGCCCACCCTTGTTGTGTTTTTGTTTTTTCTGGACTCTGGCCCCCCATCCGACGCCCCTCCGCCCACCCTTGTTGTGGTTTTTTTTTTTTGGGCGTCTGGTAGCCGCCCTTGAGGGGGGGGGTACTGTCAGGATCTGTGTTTTCTGTGTTCATTTAGAGTTTTTTGTGTCCTTAAGTCTCTTCGTTGTCTTGTCCTCCCCTTGATTGTTCCCAGGTGTGTCTCGTCTCTGTGATTACCCTCCTGTGTATTTAACTCCACCTGTGTTCCTTGTTCCTCGTCGGGTCCTCGTCAATGTTAGCTTCTTCGTCGTTCTGTGTTTCCTTGTGCCTGCTGCTTGTTCCCGGACTTATTTATCATTAAACATCCCTTATTCATCTCATCTGGGTCTACAGCGTCTGCCTCACCACCTCACCCGCACCACTTCCTGACAGGATTACTTATTGTAAACACGCCTTCCTTAAATAACATTTTATTTTTGTGTTTCTCTCAAGTATGTTTCAGACTGCTTCGTTTTTGCTGAATTCTTGATTCTTGCCGTTTGATGTTTCTTGTCTTGTAATGTATTGAACATAAATTATGTTCTAACTTATGTTTTGAAAATGCTGTAGAAATTAGCCTTTGCTTTGTTGCTTGATCCTATCTCAATCAGTTAACCAACCAGAGACTGGTAAGCGTCCCTAGTCCATCAAAGACACAGAAACTCACAGGACACACATTCTCTCAAGCCAACTTAGGATAGTAGTTTAAATCCAACATGCATCTCTTTGGATTCCTGAATGAAACTGAAGAACTCAAAGAAAACTCATGCATAAACAAGGAGAACATGCACTCTCAACACAGTGACCCCGGCCTTCTTGCTGCAGGGAAGCAGTGCTGTACTGCTGTCAGCCCCCAAATCCTTTCGGTGAATCCTCCCATGAGAGCTTCCATATCTACATTCATTCAGAATTAATATGAAAATCTTTTGTGTTACAGGAAGTGAGGTTGATCAATAGCAGAGAGTGTGCAATAGAGATTAACAAACAAAACCCTGCACAGACCTACACAAATGAAAAGGATCTTCTTCTTCACTTCAATCATCTTGGAATGTTTTGCAGAACACAATGCATTCAGAGATCAATACAGAATAGCAAAAATCAAAACAAAATGAATAACTTCCAGGGTTGCAGTAGCAATACTATTTCTGCTGGAGAAATGCATAACATAGTAATTGAATTAGTTCTAATCTAATTACATTTTTCCTCAAACTAGTACGTCTCTGTCATGGTTTTTATTGCATGTTCATACATAGTTTTCAAGAAACATGTTTGAAATTGACAACTTAAAATGACTATAAAACCTACTGAGCTCAGAAGCACAAAGATTGAATGCAATTAGTAAAATAAAACCCATAGAAAAAGTTTTATTCACTTGTATTTTTAAAATTCAAATTACTGAAATAAGGGGTTTTAGTTATGGAGCTTCAATCAAAATATAAACTCTTGGCACACCTAGTTGAAATTTATTAGATTGTTCTGTCTACAGGTGTTATTCAAGGGGAAAGCTGATGTCTAATAAACATCAAAAGCACATGAAAAGCGTTTGCTTTAAATACAATATTCTGGTAGACTGTGTTTGATTGGGGACCAAAATTGCAGCTTATACATTTTCATTTGGTGTGATTCACTGTCAAATTGCACAACCCTTTGAAAACATGTTTATTCTCCTGCCTGCAGTGGCGCTGCATCAAAAACCACCAAAGGAAACAAAAATGGAGTAGTATCAGATTTTGGTGATTGTAGGATTTCTCTTGGCAAAAGGCCATCTGCACTAGACTCGGGCTTATTTTGGTTATATTTAACCAGAATGCCCTGCGCTCCTGTCTACTTCCTCCTGTTGGAATGGTCTCCGATCTGCTTGTCATTCACATATGTATTCTAATGGCACCAGAGTCCTCTTCAGCGGGACGGGGCGTGAAATACCTCATCTACATTTAAAAAAAAAAAAAAGACAAGGGGTCTGTGGAGCTACAATAACGAGGGATTCAGACCAAAACATTGAAGTTCTACTATAGACCATTAGTGAATGA
Organism: Xiphophorus hellerii; assembly: GCF_003331165.1. Taxonomy (NCBI): domain Eukaryota; kingdom Metazoa; phylum Chordata; class Actinopteri; order Cyprinodontiformes; family Poeciliidae; genus Xiphophorus; species Xiphophorus hellerii. The sequence goes on along the minus strand of NC_045690.1, from coordinate 15,766,805 downwards.
TTCACATGTGAAAAGTAAGGATTTAAAAGCACTTTAAATAAACAAATGCATATTGCAAAAGCATCAAACCCGGGGCGTGCTGTGGTGGCGCAGGGGGTTAGCACGCCCCACGTTTGGAGGCCTTAGTCCTCGACGCGGACGTCGCGGGTTCGACTCCCGGTCCCGACGACCTTTGCCGCATGTCTCCCCCCCTCTCCTCACCCTCCTTCCTGTCTGCCTACTGTGGAAAAAATACGAGCCACTAGCGCCGCAAAAACTCTTCGGAGAAAAAAAAAAAAAAAAAAAAAAAAGAATCAAACCCAAGCAACATCAAAATAGAAAAAGAAATTGTTCATTTACATTTATACAACATAATGTGGTTGAAAATTAATATTTAAGAACATCTCTGTTCAAAGATGTTCATTGATGGTTGAAAATTGTTCAGATGGGCTAACCAAGCCCGACAGTCATCATCCTTTTTTAGGTTAGTCTGTCCTAGTTTTTATTTAGTGCAAAAGGGCAGATTGAAACTTTTTATTTTGCTTAAGCCTCTGGTCACATCCAAATGTAACCCCCTGTAGATTTGTGTTAATTTTGGAGAGGACCACTGACTTCAGAGTTGTCCAGTAGACTGTCACTCATGAGCAAGCATCGTAACCCAGACAGCATCATTGCAAGAGAAACTGGCTGCTAGAGTGCTGCATCCAAGCACAACAATTTGAGGTGAGTGTAAATCACATTTATTAAAAATATTCCTGCCTGTATTCCAGTCTTCCACAAACTCATCCCATGACTTTGGCTTTAAACTTCATCAATTACCAGGCAGGAAAATAATTAGATCTGGATTGAATCTGAGTGAAAAAGAGATGTGAAAGCAAAAATGCACAAACAAAAAGAAAAACTGTAGCCATTGGACGATTGCAAAGCAGCATTCTTTCAATAGAATGGGGGAAATTAACAGGGTGTAAACTGCAGCTGGAGTGCCACCACACATGAGCATATTGAGGATAAGGTTTACTACTGTTACACTATTTGTTTTCATTCACTCCTGAAAACAAAACAATGTTAGAAACATCTGATTGAAGTCCAGTGAGAAGTTTGGACAATCAGTGATGATTCGTGGACCCATGTCATCTGCTGGAGTTGGTCCATTGTGTTTTCTAAAGTAAAATATCAGAACATCCGTCACTTCATGATTACCTCTGCATTAAGGAAATGCTAATTTCATTTTCCAGGAATGCATTGGCGCCTGCCCTCACTGCCGAAGGTACAAAGACACTGAGTGCCCATACGTATTCCACAGAACCAAATGGTAAAAGTGAATTTTACTGGCCCAAAGTAACAAAACACAAGCAGCTTCACTTCTTGGAATAGTCTGTGTAAGGAAATGTAAAAATCGTTTGTTCAAAAAAACCATTATGTCAGTTTTAGCTTGTAAGCTTTGCATAATCCTGAGTCAACATACTTATTTGATTCAGTATTATGACCAGAGGCAACACTTCACATTGCACAGGGAGCGTGGGATGGAATGGAGAGGATTAGCTAGGAACTCAGGCAGGTTAATCCAGTCATGTTTGTACAGTATGTGATGTCTGGGTACTGTAGGGTGGAATGGGTTCTTACTTCAAGGAATATTATCCAGTGCAAGTTTTAGACTCAGATAAAGGACCTGATAGAACCTAGTCTGACTTTAGCTGACATTTACATTTATTTTCTGCAAAATGTGCATCTTTTTTCCCTTTTTCTGCCCCACAGACTTATTTCCATTTCACATTCTCAGCTTGTATTTATGTTCAGCAGTAGTCATAAAACCTGCACCCTGTCCTTGCACACCTTGGACCCATTGATGCATTTGATGGGGGCTGCCAGCGGTCTGACACGATTTGGCTCATTTTTCATCTTTTTTTTCTCCTTGCCTTTCCTTCTGCTCATCGCAAACAACCCAACTGTGTGACGAGCTTTGGAGTAGGAGTAAGAAATGAAGAACCGAGCATGCAACCATAGATGTGTGAATGTCACTCAAAGTCAGTGACAGCTTAAGTATCTGGATGTGTACATGCATATTTGTAGGTTTATCTGTGTGTGAGCAAGCCAGTGGAGCAATAATTCACCGAGCGTAAACAGACCTGGAGTGACAAGTGTCCTTTCCCTGCCGTTGTCTGATTGACAAGATTTATAAGCCAACCAAACCATATTAATTCTGCACATAAAGTGTCCAGTCTTATCTTAAACAAGAAGCTTAGAACCTCTCCCCGGGTGGTGATTTTCATCCGGTTACCTCCAACAAAGGGAAAGGTGTTCAGCTATTCACCAGTGGTGATTGACAGCCTGTGCCTGTGCAGCTACAGCACAATGAAGAGGAAAGCATATTGAAAGCAGGTAATCATGGACATCGGTACTTTGTTCTGTAACTCCCACCCACAAGTGAATAACTAGAGTGGAGGGTATGAAAAGCAGTAATCAGTGATGTTGCCCCTCCACCCTTTGTTATTAATCTGGAGCCAGGGTAGAGACTCTTGGATGAACTGCTTTGTTTGGTGGGGGCGGCGGGCCTTTGACTCCCTCGTTTGCAGAGCTTTTCCTTTGATTGTCTGCTCTCTACTATCACCACTTATCCCTTAGTTGCCTTTCTTTCTGTGTCACTTAGGTCCATTTTGTCACATTTATATTTATAATAAAATGTAGTCTGCTTTTAGATTTTTGCACCTCTGGAAAAACGTATAATAAGTCATAGAATAAATTAATTTACTGCACTATAAGGTAATGGTGAAATTATTGAAATTACTCAGCTACAATAAAAGATACATTAACTTTAAGGCTTTTTTTGCCCACATCTTTACCAGTGGTCCAAACTAATATTTCAGGTTTTGGCACCAAGCTAAGTGATTAAGACCCTCTTAATGACTGGCTTCATTTCTGATTGGCTGGTACAAGAGCTGCCCTCTGTAATTCCTCTTAAAGGTTTTTCTGGCCATTATTCTTCCCACTTTCTGCCACCCTTGGATTTTAACATTCTTTCCCTCCCTTTTTGTGACAGCAAAATCCATCCCCAGGCAGGAGCCCATTTCCCCCCAACTAAAGGGCATCGAAGGTTGAGCCATAATTGTAGATTTGTCGTCGAAACAGAGGGAGACAGCAAATGAATTACTTTTATGGCCCCTGGTGTGCATGAACCATTGTCACTACAGCTGCCATAATATCTTGTCATTCACACAACGCTGACTGCCGCTGCACCGCAGCCACTTTCGCTGGGAGTGCTTCCATGTTCGGCGAGGAGAAAATGATGATACTCGTCCCCCCGCTGTAATGATAACATTTGGAACCCGGGACACGGGGACGCCGGCTGAAAAGGCTGTCAGCCTGGCAGCCATTGTCAGTCAGCCGCTTGTCACAGACAGAGGGGCAAAATGCCAGGACGTCTGATGCCTGGTCGCATGCCGCTCTGTGCCTGACAGCTGCCAGTGCGGCCCACGAGCCAGGGAGGAGTCAAAGCGGGAAAATGATGGGAACCGTCATTTTTGAGGTCAGCTGTCACGTCAGGGCTTGGGTTGGTGACGGGGTACGTGTAAACAAATGCTCTTCAACATCTAGATTGAACTGATGTGCTTTAGTAGACACATTTAAGGACAGTGAAAAATGTATGGTATGCAGAGAAGCACATATTAACTATTCTGTCAAAAAGATATGAAAGATTACTGGACGTAAAGTGGTAAGCCATCTTGTCCTTGTGTTTTACATTCTAATCATCTTATTGTCATCTTATTAAGTTTCGTTGTTAGTTTTCCCAATTCTGTGTAAATTAATTTAGTGCCATTCTCCAGCCAATATCCTTCAATGCTTCCCTTTCCCTCACCTGCTGCACATTCCTGAATTAGCCTCACTTGTAACAATCACTCCCCATTTCTTTACAAATATTTCTTAAGTTCTTTGAGTTATTGTCAGATCACCTTGTTGCCATGCCTGTTAGCATTCTGCTCAGTTCCACCTACTTCTGTCCTTTTTGCATAAACTTGTTTAGGGCTGTGACTTGTAAATCACATTTATTAAAAATATTCCTGCCTGTATTCCAGTCTTCCACAAACTTATCCCATGACTTTGGCTTTAAACTTCATCAATTACCAGGCAGGAAAATAATTAGATCTGGATTGAATCTGGCCATAGAACGACCGAGAAAGGGTAAAAGGCTGGACATCAATACTCTTGTCTCTCAAGAATCTTTCCAGTGTGGACTGTCCTTAAATGTCATGAAGCGGTGTGAGGTGGAGTGGTGAGGCAGATGCAGCGGACCCAGGTATGATGAATATGATGATTTTTAATTATAAATAAGTCCAGGAACAAGCAGCAGGCACAAGGAAACACTGACCACACAGAAGCTAACATGGACGACGACAATGACGAACATTGACATGACGTTGACGAGGACCCGACGAGGAACAAGGAACACAGGTGGAGTTAAATACACGGGAGGGTAATCACAGAACGAGACACACCTGGGAACAATCAAGGGGAGGACAGGACAACGAAGAGACTCAAGGACACAAAAAACTCTAACTAAACACGGAAAAACACAGATCCTGACAGTACCCCCCCCTCAAGGGCGGCTACCAGACGCCCAAAAAAAAAAAACCACAACAAGGGTGGGCGGAGGGGCGCCGGATGGGGGGCCAGAGTCCAGAAAAAACAAAAACACAACAAGGGTGGGCGGAGGGGCGCTGGACGGGGGGCCAGAGTCCAGAAAAACAAAAAACTACCCACCATCGTGGGCGGAAACACAAGAAGGGCCAAGAGTCCATAAACAAACAAAAAACTACCCACAGGGTGGGCGGAGGCAAAGGAGGCAGGAACCACGGAGGTGGTCCGGCGGTCGTCCGCGGCGGCGGGAACCACGGAGGCGGTCCGGCGGCCGTCCGCGGCGCTGGAGGCGGGAACCACGGAGGCGGTCCGGCGGCCGTCCGCGGCGCTGGAGGCGGGAACCACGGAGGCGGTCCGGCGGCCGTCCGCGGCGCTGGAGGCGGGAACCACGGAGACGGGAACCCCGGAGGCGGGAACCACGGAGACGGGAACCCCGGAGGCGGGAACCACGGAGGCAGTCCGGCGGCCGTCCGCGGCGCTGGAGGCGGGAACCACGGAGGCAGTCCGGCGGCCGTCCGCGGCGCTGGAGGCGGGAACCACGGAGGCCGTCCGGCGGCCGTCCGCGGCGCTGGAGGTGGCGATGAGTCCCGGGGGCCGCCCACAGACGGCGACGACGAGCCCCCCGAGGCAGGGTCTCTGGTGGAGCACAGGGGGTCTCGGTCGGAACGCTGGGGGTCTCGGTCTCGGGTGGAACGCAGGGAGTCTCGGTCTCGGGTGGAACGCAGGGAGTCTCGGTCTCGGGTGGAACGCAGGGAGTCTCGGTCTTGGGTGGAACGCAGGAGGTCAGGGTCTCAGGAGGAACGCAGGAGGTCAGGGTCTCAGGAGGAACGCAGGGGGTCAGGGTCTCAGGAGGAACGCAGGAGGTCAGGGTCTCAGGAGGAACGCAGGAGGTCAGGGTCTCAGGAGGAACGCAGAAGGTCAGGGTCTCAGGAGGAACGCAGAGGGTCTCGGGAGTCGGGGTCTCGGAGGGAACGTAGAGGGTCTCGGGAGTCGGGGTCTCGGAAGGAACGTAGAGGGTCTGGGTCTCGGTAGGAACACAGGGAGTCTCTGGAGGAACACAGGGAGTCTGAGTCGGAGCGCTGGGGGTCTGGGTCTCGGAAGGAACACTGGGAGTCTCGGAAGGAACACTGGGAGTCTCGGAAGGAACGCCGGCTGGAACGCCGGCTGATTCGGCCTCGGGTGCGCCGGCTGGAACGCCGGCTGATTCGGCCTCGGGTGCGCCGGCTGGAACGCCGGCTGATTCGGCCTCGGGTGCGCCGGCTGGAACGCCGGCTGACTCGGCCTCGGGTGCGCCGGAGCGAAGCCTTGGAACCGGCCGCGTAGGCGAGCCGCAGCGAAGCCTTGGAACCGGCCGCGGAGGCGAGCCGCAGCGAAGCCTTGGAACCGGCCGCGGGGGCGAGCCGCAGCGAAGCCTTGGAACCGGCCGCGGGGGCGAGCCGCAGCGAAGCCTTGGAACCGGCCGCGGGGGCGAGCCGCAGCGAAGCCTTGGAACCGGCCGCGGGGGTGACAGCTCCGGAAGGCGACGAGGGGCCGGGTCCACCGGCGGCTCACGTCGCTGTCTCCGGGCTGACCGTGGAGGTGGCGGCTCCGGAAAGCGACGAGGGGCCGGGTCTGCCGGCGGCTCACGTCGCTGTCTCCGGGCTGACCGTGGAGGTGGCGGCTCCGGAAAGCGACGAGGGGCCGGGTCTGCCGGCGGCTCACGTCCCTGTCTCCGGGCTGACCGTGGAGGTGGCGGCTCCGGAAAGCGACGAGGGGCCGGGTCTGCCGGCGGCTCACGTCGCTGTCTCCGGGCAGACAGCGGAGGTGACAGCTCCGGAAGGCGACGAGGGGCCGGCTCCACCGGCGGCTCACGTCGCTGGCTTCCCGGACGAAGGAATCGGCGGGGGCCATATCCGGGGGGTGCTAACACCAGCCTTGTTCCCCGGAAAAGCTCCCGCTGCAGGTCGGCGAGAGCCTCCGCCAGCTCCCTGTCCTCCCTGCCGGACCTCCGCCACAGGCCGCTCTGCCCTTTAGGGGGAAACCCCACTCCTGCTGGGTCCATAATTGGGCAGCCTCACCGTTCGGTTTGGTCGGGTCCTTCTGTCATGAAGCGGTTTGAGGTGGAGTGGTGAGGCAGATGCAGCGGACCCAGGTATGATGAATATGATGATTTTTAATTATAAATAAGTCCAGGAACAAGCAGCAGGCACAAGGAAACACTGACCACACAGAAGCTAACATGGACGACGACAATGACGAACATTGACATGACGTTGACGAGGACCCGACGAGGAACAAGGAACACAGGTGGAGTTAAATACACGGGAGGGTAATCACAGAACGAGACACACCGGGGAACAATCAAGGGGAGGACAGGACAACGAAGAGACTCAAGGACACAAAAAACTCTAACTAAACACGGAAAAACACAGATCCTGACATTAAAGACATTTAAAAGCAATACTCCACAAAAAGTTTCTGTTCAGGCAAGATTTTTAAGGGGAAAATGAAATAAATGAAAATAATTTGCTTGGGGAGGCTTTACTCTGCAGTGTAAACAGTTCCAACTGTCAACAAAAAAACCTTCTGTTCTATTTTTGTAATTTGACAATAGCAGTCTCTGAGGTTTAAATTAAATATTAAATCCTGTTTTTCGTTTGAGGATCTTGTGAGGAATTTTTGTTATTGAGATAAATTACCACTTTTATGTACTTTGTGTGAAATGTCTAGCTATCTATAAAGACTAAGTTAGTATTGAACACATAACAGAAACTCTAAATCAATTCATCTTTCTTCTAATCCTGCAATGTTAGTTTTAAAATTCATCCATACCTAACTCGCCAGCGTTGTCCTTTTTTCTTGCTGTTGTTTTTCTGGGGCAGCTCTGAGCTTCATGCTGCACTAACTTTGGATGCAGAGCCACAACTCAGGCGGGTCAACCGAGGGCTAATAAAACACCCGGATGTCCTTCCATGGGGCTATGCTTATTTTTCCTCCCGTCACTCCCTCAGCGTTATCTTGCTGGGCGAAAGCACATCTCTTCCAGGAATCTGCATGTGTCAAGCCTTCACAGCAGTGTCAGAGCAGGGAATGTGTGGATCAACAGAATCCTTCAGGGTGAGACATGACGAGCATGCAAACTAAAGTCATTGTTGTGTTTTTGATGGGTGTAGCAGAGAAAATTACCACCTAAGGTTAGGAGAATCCAAGGTCTGTTAAAAGTATTCAATTCATTTTCAAAGATATGGGCTCCTGAAGGCTTTACTTATAACAGAGCAGTGGGTATTTTACTCAACTACTCTTGGGCTGGCAATAGATCCTCAGTATCTTAGCAATGAGTGGAAGTGTTTCACAAGATTATGTAACCACCACAAGAATAGAAACATAAAATAAGATCCTATTGGTTTTATTTTAAATAGGAGAGCAACGGTTATTCCTATTGGTGATTATTGCAGTTTATGTAACATAATGTATAACAATAATTTATTGTTACTCATATTTTGATATATATTTACAAGTACAAAAAATAAACATTTACTTCCTAAGTTGTCACGCCATGGCTGTCTGCATTTTTAGGTATCTGAAATATACCTATGTAACATAAATCTATCTACAAATCTGTTGACCTTGTAGGCAAGGGCAAAGCACAGAAACTTCCTTTCAGCCTGTTGACCAACAGTGCTCAGCAACAACTTGGGGAGTGTTAGTCTATAGCAGCTTTCAAAAAACAGAACCACTATAGCACCAAAGACACCCCCCTCAGCTGCCGTCAGTCATAATTCACAAATATATTCATCATAATTCTGCACACGAGTTTTAAATAAGCCAAGCCTTAACCAAAGCAGGTCTAGAGGGGAACTCGGCACAATCCATATGGAGGGTTACGCAGAAAAAGAGTGTCTGATATCTCCAGTTCTAAACACGATGTTGGTCAACTGAGGTTAACCAGCCTTGGGTAAAGTCCAGAGATTGAATTTATTTCAGTGCAATTCAGAGCAACTCATCTAGTATGAATATGTATTGGGGACACACACCACTGCGTTGGAGTTTTTTGTTAAAAATATGCTAACCAGATTACTGGGCAGATCATCTTTAATCGACACATCACCTCTTCAAGATGGGAAGCTGGCTGGCTAATGACATATGAAAGTAAATATGGGGCTGTCACTACCTTACTTGGCATCTAAAAACACCAAGTTGACTTTGAAAGTCTTCTAGTTGCTTACATGTGAAAATCAGTTTACTTTAACAGAATACAAACATGCCTGTCAATTAGATTGAAGATCATGAACTGACCTTATTGGAGTAAACGTTTGAATGGATAGTTATTGTATTCTATCCAATAATCTGGCAACATGTCAGGATATGCAAGGGGGCAGACCACACAGGACTTTAAGCAACTATAGAAAATGTAAAGAAAACAAAAAAGCAATTACAGAAAATTGTGCAAATGAGAATCTCAGCAGTTGCCAATGACTTTCTGGGAAATTAAATGCATTTCGATATGTGCTCCCTATGTTGTACTCTAGTGAGATGAAAACAATTAATCAACTACATTTGATGAAAAATCAGTTTGCCTGATTTATATTCTGCTTCAATGCAAATAAATTGAGGGCAAGCAACATCTCACATAGAGAGTTTTAAAATCTGAAAGTAGATGTGTTATACAATTTCCACTAGTTAGATTCTATTCACTTTTTTCAATTTAACAGGAGTGCAGTGCAAACAGGGATAGAGTAAATTTTCCTGTAGCACGGCAACAACATTGTGAACTCCTGCTGCAGAGTTTCCTTGACTAGATGTGGAAACCTGCTGCAGCTCTCCCCAGGCCCACCTTTTCACCGTGTGAATGTCTTTTGATGCAAAGCACAGGCAGAGTCCACAGGCTCTGCAGTGGAGTGTAAATCCTTTGTAAAACTCAGAAGGTGAAGCATCTCCGCTGCTCTTCTTCATCACCAATCTGACTCTTCACAGCTGTTCTACAATCTGCCTCCAGAGCTGCATGGCAGGCACTGTTGCCACCATTGTGCCCCAGTTTCCCCTCATTATTGTGTTTCTCCTAAACACCATCAGGGTGGCTATTCACATAGCACCCATGTAAGCAGAGAGTGAACTCAATACAGATTCAGCATGTTCACAGTGAAGGAGCCTTTCTGAGGTTTTCCAAGTGCTGTTGATGTTGCACAATCTGGTGCTATTCACCCGAGTGCAAGTGTCAGACAGAAATTCTGCACCACGATTCGTGTCAAAACATGATACAGAGCAGCTGCACTTTGTGAAGATTGCAAACACTCATTCTGCAAATAGTCTGTTGCAATACAATCAGAGAGTGTTTTTCAATGCTGGAAATTGTGTTGTTCAGAGTACAAAAGAGACAAAATGGATTTTGTAACCGTTCCATCCTGTGGATCTGAATGTTTAAGGAAAAAAGGAGAAAGAATGCTTATTTTTAAGAGGAAACCTTCATTTTCTCTCTGCTCTGACATGATTGGTCCAATATGTGTTCCCAGTAAGTTCCAGTTTGTCTTTGATTTTAATGAAGTGCCCGCAGAGTGGCATTGATGGATAGCTTTCCAATATATTAATCAAAGAAAATCTGCTTTTCCTAGGAGACACTTTTTTTCAGGTTTTCCAGCTTCAGTGGATCCCATTTTATTCTCCTATCTTATCCCAACTGATCTGTAAGCTTAATCTTTTGTTTAAGGCCCATTTATCACCAACCACTTACCCACCAGAATTCTAATTCTTCCTTTAACTCAATTCATGATCTATTTCTGCTCTTCTCTGCAGCAACCAATCCTCCCCGCTCCCAATTCTCGGTGTCCCCTCCCAGCTATTCAGTCTTCTTTCTCCAAACGCCTTCTCCTTTGCTTTCAAGAACCTGGTAGTTTCTTCGTGCAGTAAGGGAACGTTAGTCTCAACTGTTTTCCCTTCAGGGCATAGACTGGTTACTGTGTGAAACAGGTGTTCAGTGGTTAGTAGTGTTTCCCCTGATAGGCAGTGGACAGAGGGGACAACCCACCCAGCTGTTTCAGTGGGCTTTAGGCAGCCCTGAGTGATGATTCACTACAGATTTTCTGGCAAGGCAATCCACCATCTAGTGCATCAATTTTTCAATAAAATACTGCTAGTGATATACGCCACAGCATGACAGCCTACAGGTCCAAGCCAGTCACTGCTCATATTTGTTTTACCTTATTGTAAAAGTACATGTTTAAATGCATTTCAATACATAGAAAACAATTCTAAAGTACCAAAAGTGATTGCTATTATGGTGCCTGAGGAATGTCTTTGTTCATCCTAACTTGTTTGGGAGGGGGAAGGGGAGAAAGCTTTTCTGAAGTCTCTGAGACATAAGTATAATAATTCTTCAGTAAAAAACCTAAACAGAAAGAAAAAAAGGATTTTCTGTAAAGAGTTTGTAAAAGGTTCATTCATAACTGAAAAAAAGTGGCAGTGACATGAAGTGAACAAGGACTACTTTTTTAAGTCTAAAAAGCTGAAGTAAACAGCTGATGTAACTTTAACATTAACTAAAGAGGGTATTGCAAACAATGAAGGATTTGTTTTATTAAGCTGTCTACTGGTGTCATACAGGAAATATTAAAGCACAGAAGGATTTACTGCATTATAAATTTTCACTGTTTTTGCTCGTGTCCTAGTTGAAAGTCGTTTTAATATAAGATAAGATTACCTATTGAGTACAAAAGACAGATTTCAAATTATTTCGACCTCACACAATGACATACTTCTCAGCCTTGTTAAATCATGAATTAATTGTATTTAATCAAATTTTGTGGTTAGATTTCACCAGAGAGACCTATTTCTGAACCCTGCCTGGTCTGGAGAATCACAGGACCACTTGAACAGAACATGTCTCACAACTTGACGTAGGATAATAGTCACTAGAAATATGCCATTCACATCTTTCTATGAAAATGGTTACAAACTGAACCACATTGAAACCCAGTCTGGAAACAGAGAAAACATGGAAGACTGGTGAACCTTCCCAGCAGAGGAAGATGGTTATAGCGCTGTCAATCATAGCTATGTACATGCTGCTCACACTCTTCTCCACACACTGCGTACAAGCTCAAAATTGTTCATTTGATGTAACTCTGACAAAGAAACAACCTAATGTTTATCTGCTGTTATCGGTGGCTATGCTTACTATCACAAGCATTCACATCAGACTATGCTGTGGGGAGGTTTCTGTAGTGCAGCATGGAGCAAGGGCAGGGTATGAGCAGTGTGTACACAATGATGATTGACAGCGCTACAACCATCCTCCTGACTCTGATTGGTTGCTTCTGTTCAGAGGCAGTGTATTTCTGCAGATCACAGTAGGACCACACATCGGAGATTGATTTTTTGTTTTTTCTTTAATAAATGATCTGTCTCATATTATGCTGTCAGAAATTTTAACAAATATGTAAAAGAGATATTTTCATAAAAGTTACCTGCTGTAACTTTAAGCAATAGGTTTGTTTAGTGTTGCAAAACAAGCTATGAGATACCACTATGCTAAAACAAGTATTCTTGCATAATGTTTGAAAACTGCAATGTATGGACAGTCTGTCCTGCATCTGAATTTAATTTCATATACTCTGTCAAATTAGCTCCTGTTTTGTACAAATTAAGCTTCAAAATGATCCATTATCCTACTTTCTGCTCGCAGCTGTTGATCTGCAGTTTATTGCTGAGCATATTGTGTGGACACCAAAACAATGGGATGAGTGATGCCAGCAAGAAAGATCTTTTTTTTAACGAGCTGCCTGGAGTCACATAGAAGTGAAAAGCTTTGTTATAATTCTTAGTTTTTCTTTTCCAAAAATGTTGTTTCAGCTGTTGTTAAAAACTAAAAATAAAAAACACTGATTTGAGCAATCGTTTAGGCTTGGATGTTTTTTTAAGAGCCTGGTTGGTTTCTCAAATTATCTTCCGGTATATTGTTTCGTAATAGAATAGTCAAGAGTGAAATTTTAAAACCATAAAATTGAGCTGGAGAAAAGATATGGAAGTTGGCAGTACAGAATAAATGATGCTGTACCCAAACATACATGGAGAAATAGACCAAAGAAACTATTCTTACATTCCATACTGACAGTACATTTCAGAAGGGAACTTTGCAAACTTTATGCACTTACGGTGTTGGTGGGCAAACACCAGCATAAGAACAGGTTGTATCTTTATCCTCTCCTAAGCTTCAGTCATCTTTGAGCAGAAAAGGTTCAGTGAGATTAACCTGCTTCTAAACTTGGAAAAATCTATGTCAAGTCTTTTGTTTCAGATACGGAGACCTTATTTTACAAATAAACAGTCAATGAGTTGCAAATTGTAAAAACGCTAAATAAAATGCCACATGCCTATGCAAAGCAAATTTAGCGATCAGTTACAGCTTGAAAAGGCAACCATTTTTATGGATTCTTATATTATCCTCTAGTATTCTTCTTGCAAATAAGAGCTACTCAAGTAGGACTACTAATACTTTAAACCCTAAAAAGTAGCTTCTGGTCCAAATTGGTTCTATGGACCACAAATGAAATCTTGAAATACCTATAGGAACAGGTTAAATGTCTGCTGAAGAAAAGAGTTTGAGGTCAGACAAGACAACAACTGAACTTGATAACAAGAAGTATATTTGAAAAAGCCAGGATGAGGCCATTAAGCCTCAGAGCATTTCATGATGGTGGTAGCATCACGGTGTGGAACTGTTTCATTGTGTGAGATATTGGTGTATTTCAAGTGGTTGGAGTCTTAAAAGAGAACGATCGACTCTCTTGGGTGCAACATAGGAGAAAATTATCCATGACACATCAAAACTGGTCTCTGAAATTATACATTTGGTTACCATAGAGGTTGTCATTGAATCTTTGGTTCTCCCTAAAACCTGCACTAAAAAACCAAACTGGCATAAGGACCTTCTACAGTTTGTAACCTACTACATCCTGCAACTTTAAGTGGTTTAAAAGAGCAAATTGATGCACAAAGGAATAAATATACTTTCTGGAACATCTGTTGGAGAGAAGAAAAAGCTCCAAACTCCAGGATAATTTCTGCCTCTTTCAGCTGTACAGCTTTTCTGCTGTTTTCTAATACCTGAAGCGACATTTTGCCATCATTTATTTATGATAAATGCTTCTGCTCTGTTGAAAAAAGATGTTTTTTCTTTCTTTCCTTTTTCTATTTAGACATAAGTCAAAAAGTATTTCAGCAAACCATGGGCATTAGTCCTATCTTTCATGTCTGTGTTAGCTCCGGTTTCAGTCAGCACTTTGTAGAAACAATGTAGCAGAGGTTGCTTTTGAGCCAATGGAATGTGGCCCGATTAAATGCGAAGAAACATAGTGACAATTTCTTCTCTCATCTTTGTAATTCTTAACTTACCAGACCTCTCTCTTTACCTCAATAGACTGTCTCATTTCAATTATCAAAGCACTTTATCATACTGTATTCCGTCCTCTGTGTAGAGTTGGACTGACATGCATAAACTGGGCCAAAGGGAAACATGTTTCAAGACAGTAAATACATGTTCAAATAGGCTGCTGAGGAAAAATCAAATCTTTGGCCCTCCCTGATATCTGTTTTCTACAAAGCAACCCTTTTATTGTGAATCCTGTTGTCCTCTGGAGAAGTGTTTTAGGTACAGATGAGAAACATTGAGCTATCTGACCACAATAAGAAAAAATCTGTTTGGAAAAGTCAAAGTAAAAACTTCTCATTACAGGACACAATAGAAAATGTGGTGGCAACAAGTGGTGGGACTGTTTGCTCTCAGTAGCACTGTCTGGTTCATTGCACAAAGAGGAAAGAATAATGGACTTATGGGAGTAAGTTTTTTTTTTTCATTAGGGAGGAAGTTTGATGTCCTATTAGGCTAGTGAATGCAAACAAGCATCATAACTGGCTTCTGTATGAATAAATAAGGTGAACATTAAGATTCTACTCAGGCCTTTTTAAACATTGTGCCAGGAAATCAATTCATTTAGGAAATTTAATCTTTTTACCAAAAAGGGTGGTCACATATTCTGCCAGGATGTTGTTGAGAACCTCAAACACAGTGAGCAGAAGTGCAATTTGTTAAAGTAGGCCTGCCTACTTTAACAAGATATATCCTCTTATATTAAGAGGATATGTATTTCTATGTATGTGTGGATTGCAAGAAATCCTAAATAAATTCAAACTTGTGAACATGATTCTTCCCTTTAATATTCATTAATGATTTACAGCCATTCTACTCTGGAACTTCAGTTCATGAGTGGATGTAAATGTCTCCCTACAAATGAATTTAATGTTAAAAACGCCAAATACATCTTGTTATTTCAGCTTTATTAATCATTTTAGTCCATAACCAGAATCTATTCCAAACCAGTTTCAGTGTTTAGGAATAGCGAAGAAGATCTTGTGGACTTTTGCAAGAGAGCAGCCTTTGTTCCAGATAAAAAGCCTGAAAGTGTCGTTATCGTACTTGTTTTAGAACAGCTGTCTGTTGCAGCAGCACAGGCAGGTTTGCAGCTCAGCAGGGAGGCCATCAGACACTGATGCTTCATCCCCGGCTGTGTAAAAACTGGAGAAGTACAGCTCATTGGCTGTTAAAGAGAGTTTGCCTACTCTTCACTGAGATGCTGAGGATCAATGTTGTTTAGAAGAGAGACGATATCCTGTTGATGATTGATTGAAAAAACTATAGATCGATAAAATAAACAACTATACACTTCCTTGTTTAAGCTCTCTTTTTACTTTGTGTGTTTGATTTGTGGCTCTGTGGGAAAAGAAGTCCAGCTAATGGAGTCTGTCCTGGTGTCTCTTCCTAGTGGGATGTGCACAGAAAACATGCAAAGGAATGACAAAACTCCTCACATGATCTCTAAGCCGAGTCCATTTCTTCAACAAAAATTATTTTAGCTTTTCCTTGCATCTTATGTACGTAGAGGTTGGAATATCAGACGGACCCATAAATCTAGAGTTTGCTTTCTGGCTGTTTAGTTTCGGTGAGTTGACTTCACAAAAAAAAAAGCATTCTCAAAGTTACTGTCAACCTCCTTGTTAAAATATTGTCTTACATTACAGTATCAAGTCATTAGGCATATTGTTATGCTTTTTATTGTATTCATTATGAAGAAAAATAGACAGCAGTATTTTCTGTGAAATGTTTTTATCCAGGTTTAAACTAAATATTGTTCCATTATTGCATCTCACAACTCAAAGAAGATAAACAATTACTGACCACGGCCTTTTAAGGGAACTGCTCTTCAATTTAGTGCTGCATTGTACCTCAAAATTGCTGCTTTAAGCAACAACATCCTGTACAACAAAACTCCCAAAGAGAAACAATTATGGTGAATCCATTAACAAATCTGTACAATTAACATAAAACGAAGCAAAGACATTCATTGTCTTTGTGCTACTGGGTTCACATCAGCTTGCACAGCGTGACAGGTCTTGGTAATGATTCCTGAGCTATTTCCATCCATGCATGGACAAGACGACCAGACATCATGTACAGTGTGTTCTGAGTTGCATGCAAACCAAGTTTGGCCATGGCTGCCTCACACACCTGTCACGGAGGCTGACGGGGGTTAACGTGGGACAAAAGTGCAGCATCAGGGAACTGGTTGTTCAGGTTTCTGCTTGAGATAATAAGGCTGCCTGTCATGGTGAATTACTGATGTTCAATCTGTGAATAAGGTTTAGCAAACAGCCAGGGCCCGAAAAGGCCTGTCATTTTCAGAGTTCAGCTACGAATAGCACAGTTATAGTCAGAAAGCATTTAAATATATCAACAAGAGTCTCTTTTAATTAAACCTGCAAATTATTTGTAAAGTTATATAATTATAAAGGTTTTATAACTAAAATCTATTTTGCTCCAGTCACTCAGGACTATTTTATTGATTGATTGTGGCTGTGGATGACTTACAGTTCATGAGAAGTCTTGGTTTGAACGGATAAACGGTATTTTGTTTTTCACATCATGTCTCTGCTATCACTGAACCTAATTTCTGCTGCCGTTAGGCTTTTCCAGCAAAATAAATCAGTGAATTTCATCAGCAGATCAATAAACTGCCGAATAACACAGGGTCAGGGGTGAAGACGGCGCATTTAAACAGCAGGAGAAATAGACAAGAAAAAAAAATCTAACAAAAGGAGAATATCTTCAAATTTGTCATGTCAGCCAAACACAGTAAATATAGATTAATAAGGTGAATGATAACTTTTTTATAGCAGTACAACAGGAGGTTATTCATGCCATTTTGAATTCTGATGGGTTAAAAATATTTATCTTCACACTGAGATAAATGTAACGGTTTCTGAATGCAGGAGAGCTTTTGACTAAATTTATAGCGCAGTTTCAGCTTAGCTTAGACTCGCAAAGCGTCTTTGTGGTTGTTTCATGGCCCAGGCAGAAAGCTTCTCTCACCCAAATGGTATTTAGCCGCTTGTGAGCATAACCAAAGAGTCTTGCTGATAGGAGGCAGAAATCCTTTTTCCAACAGCGCTGGCGGTGAAATAAAAAGAATGTGATGGGGCTAAAAGCATCAGCAAAGCGAAACTGGCTTGGTAAATGTGTCATTTGTGCTCTCACACACATGTCGTATTCAGGCCAAGTTCATGGCTAGCAACAGTGATCAGATGCTGAGGGGAGCTAGCAAACAGGGAGACAAAGAAAGCAAGGAGACAGAGAGAGAAAGAGAAAGGTCTCATGGCAGTCCTCAGTCAGTTAATACTGAAGACACGTCCAGCTGTCAGCATTATCTGCATAATCCAGCTATCATTTACACCCACACATTCATGGCTGGGCAGCAGACACAACAGACTTACAGGGCCTATTATAGGATAATAGTTTGTGGAAGATAATCATAACGATTATGGTGAATGTGGCAACTGTAGTTACATTATAGAAATGTGCATATAGAGCCATGCATTATTTATGCTTAAAAGTTTTAAAGGTGATTTCTCTACTTTGCATGAGAAGTTTTTAAATAAGAAGCCTGGTTTCTAAAGGACAACATTACAGCTACTAGTCTCATGCACTTATTGTGATATTTTAGTGCTGATTGGCTTTAAATTCTCTTTTCTCTCCATGAGCTCCTGCAAAATAGTATATTTGTCCATTTCTGCTGTATAAGCAACACAGCAAGGCATGAACCCTACTAGGATTGCTGAAGATGGGCTAAGGGATCCTGCAATCCTTGAAGACCTCACTACACCTGCTGTCTGCTTGGTGTAAAATAAACCGCTTTTCATCAGACTGGCTACCTTTTCCTAGTACTCCTTCGTCTATCATTGCCATTTACTTTCAGAACCAGCATTATCTGCTTCACATTTGAGCTACAAAAACTCATCAGTTGGTCTGAATCACAGGAGCCAGTCCTTACTCCTCAGATGAATCACAGAGCCACTATACTGTTGCTGGTTCACTACCTTTTCCTTTTTAGGACCACTTTTAATATTAATTTTGTGAAAACATCTTGAGAGTTGCAGTTCTTGATATTCTCCAACCCACTCACCTATCACAATTCAGATTGTGATAGCTCACTGAAACCTTTATGCTTGCCCACTTCCTGAAAGTGGGCAAGCAAATACAGATCAAATATTGGTAGGTTGTTCCAAATACAACCCCCCACATCTGATGATTTGTTATTTACTTTGCTGCTTTATCAGTGTCCTCCTAACAACCCCTAAAAATCAAGACATTCCCCATTGTCTCTTATGTAATGAAGTTTAAAAATTCACGCTGGATTTCCCACCCGGCTATTAACTCATTGCAACACTCTCAGACCGTTATCACCTGATTAAGCCTTACATCAGACTTGTTAGGACTTATCAGGCAGATCAAGAAATGTCAGTTACCGAGACGGCCTAAGTGAATGCTGAATTTAAAACATCAGCCCGAGGGTCTAAAATGAGGCAAATTGGTGTCCTGAAAGAAACAGAAGAAGTCAATAAAAACGGGTTCTAGGCTGTAATTTCTCAGTGTCTGAAATGTCATTCAGAACTGATGGTCAAGGCAAATTGGAGATGACAGGCTTTTGAAACTCCTTGTCTGCAGGCAGAGAGGAAAAGACACCCCGCCCCCATCCCTCACATCACTGTCAAGCATCTCCTTGAAGGTTTATCTCAGACACAAGAAGAGGGAGATCTGAAGCATAAGTCTCATACACAAACCAACATCAGTACGAGGAAGTGTAATTTTAGAAACCGAACCGATGACTTTAGGCACTAGGCCGACAATCTTCTGCCTGTGGTAAAGGAAATGCAGAGAAAGGTTAGATTTAAGCACGGATTCTACAAAATGTCACAGTATCATGTATCTGGGTTGTAAATTTCAGCCTGTAGTTCTCTCACTCAGCTTAGATCTGAAGAAGAGCAGAAAAATCGAACATTATCCACATCAGGACACCTGTCCTGCAGCCTGTATATCATCCACAGACCATCGACTACAATCCAGAAGATGTGATCAGATTAACAAAGGGCTTCTTTTGTTGGATTTCCATCCTACCTGATGTGCAAAACGATGACCAGGTGCTAAAAAACAAACCAGGGCAAAATCTAAACCACAGCAGGCTTCACTTGCCTCAGTTAAGGTCAGTGTTTAAGATTTAATGATGAGAAAGAGACTAGGCAAAATGGCCTCCATGGGAGACTGCTAACTATAAAGACTTATTGCCAGTTATTGCAACTCTTGATGTTATTTATTGCTCCCATATGTGGCTCAGCTAGTTTTCAGGGTTAGGGGCAATTACTTATTATCATGAGGTTGGATTGGTTTGGATAGCAGTTTTTTTTTTATTAATAAATGAATAAAGATAATTGTTATTTTAATTGTCTTTATCCAATATATATAGAATAGAATAGAATTACTTTATTCATCCCAGCAGGGAAATTATTTTTCGCAGTTACAGCAGCATAGAGACAAGACACACAACATCCACCACTGAGTAGCAATGTAGACAAAATAAAATAAGAATAAAATATAACATGCTGTCAATATAAAAAGCAACTTAGAGCAGTCCTTGCAAGGATTCAAAATGCAGAACAGAATGTATATGTAAATATATGTACAGCAAGTGTGCCACAGTGCAGTTGTGCGAAATTGGACTGATTAGTGCAGAACAGTGATTTAGCTTTTATTGTACAGTGAGATGGCATGTGGCAGGAAGGATTTCCTGTATCTGTCCCTACGACAGCGGAGCTGGAGCAGCCTATGTGAGAAGGTGCTCCGCTGTCTGTCCACTATGTGATGGAGAGGGTGCTGTTTATTGTCCATAATAATAATATTGTCCATAATATTGTCCATAATGTTCAATTATCTGATTTAACAAACATTTTATGTAATTAAACATATAATATTATCTATATAATAATAATATATGTTAAATATAAGCTAAATGGAATAGTTTTAATATCTAAAGAAAGATTAATTAGCATAAAATAGAAAATGTCTTCAAAAATTACAGTAAAGGCACAAAGACACTTTGTGAAGCAGAGAATTGAATATTAAAGAAGGATGACTACTTGTACTAATATTTTCTCTGCATACATGATGCTGAGTTAACAGATAAATTGAACTGCATTTCTGTGCAATTCAATTCAACATTGTGTTTTATTTATTGATTATAACGTGGAAAAGAATCCATCTGAAATCTCAACAACATATGGCAGCAATCTCTCTATCCTGAGTCAGAAACTGCCATCAAAACATTGCTTTTAAAACCAGCCCCCAATGTTCTGCGCAGCACACAGTTGCTGCTGTCGGGAGGGACAGCGAGAAACTGGGATTGTTAGCGTTCCGCAGAACAACAGGGACCAACAAAATGCCACAGGAAGGAAGTTTAGCAGGCATCCACATCACAGCTGCTGAGTCCGCTCCCACTAAGTGCTTAAGGAAGAGCCCGGCACGAGCTCCGGGTGAAAAATCGGAAGGGTAATGGTGGGTCATTACACAGCCAGGACACACAGTCTGAGACATGCTACTAAACTTGTCAGGACATTCACTGGGAACATTCATCTCCTCACATCCAAACCACAATCTTCTCCTTAGGGAGGATTTTCTCTCATACTTCTGCACTGTGATAAAAGAACGGGGATAAATATATATTTCTCTCTGACTCAGATAAATCTACTTAAACACACAAACATCTACACACCCAGAGCTGTGGCTCCAGCTGTGTATGTGGGCAGCTATTCTCACTCACAGTTATTTATTTGGTCAGGCAAATCCAAATCTGCTTTATGCTACGTGGGTAGCCAGTTGTGCTTCATGTGCACACAGGGACCTTACACTGTATATGTATATAAACTCATATTACATGTGCATACCTGTGGAATGAAGACAGAGTGCAGAAGAGTTAATGAGTGTGAGGGGAGGAGGTGAAGAGGATCATGTACAGTGGAAGTTGAGTGACTCTCTGTGCCACAGCGCCACAGCAGGAGTGATTAAATCAATGCCCCAGGTCAGCAGCGGGCTGGGATGACGGTAGAAATGGAGGGAGCCAATCAGCATCTGCTAACAGTGTGCTGACTCTGTCCGCCCTGATAGTTAAGGAGCCTCTTCTATGCCTTTCCCCAGGGAGAAATGTGGCAGCATGCAGCCTTCAATTTATGCCGCGTTCCCCAAACGCACACGTGCATGCACACACCTTCAGACATGCATCTAATCAAGCATGAGTGTGGTCTTCCAAGGCCGAGCTCCTCTGCTCATCAGAGCATTTGTGAGGACCGTGATCATGAGTGTGAATAAATACTCGCACGCTTGCTGTGTAGACACTTTCTGTCAAGCAAGAAAAGTCAAATGGATTTTACAGCTTCGACACAAAAGTTGGAGAACTGAACTTGAGGATTTCTGTTTGGCACGCAACACTGTGACACTCTTTAAACACTTTCTGGAGAACTTACGAGGAATTGGTGCATAACTTCATCTTGTCCAACTTTAAAGCAGTAAAGATGATAAGAGCAGTAGTGAGAATGTTACTTTAACCTTATGAGGTTGAAAGATACAAATAAAACATATTAAAGTTTCAGAGTCTGACAGACTTTTTATTTACAGGAGATCTATTGCACACTTCACAACTTTATAACTCGGATAACAGTTCATGCATGTTTTTCTACACTCTTCCAGGTTCAAACTGTCAGCCACTTTAGGCAATAATAATATACAAAACATTCCTGTATGTATGGAAAGATGTATGGATGATGGCTGGATAGGTGGATGGATCTTAAATTCCCAGATCTTAAATCAAAATCATAAAGGTTTTGAGACTGTGGTGTGATAATCTTAAAAAAAGAGACCTAAGAACCAGAAACCAACTCAGCTGCAAGTATTGCTCTGCAAATACACTGAGCAAGGATATATTGAGATAGTTAAAAAGGCAACTGAATGAAATGGTGAAATAAAGCACTGCATTTTACTTTGACTTGTTTCCAGGCACAAGGGACAAAAATGTTGCTGAAAAAAGAACAAATGAATTAGCTTTACACCAGCAAATCTTTGTTTATTTAGCAGATCTGTTTAATAAATGTAACAAAAGAAGAGTTCCACAAAAATGATATCTCAAGACCTTGGAGGAAAGATCCAAAAACAAAAATATTTTACACATTTAATCTATAAAGCATTATCCACCTGTCATATGTGTCTATGTTGGGTTTACTGAGAGCTGATCACACAGGGTAGGGAAATGAGATTGAATAGACATCAGGTCCCGTTTCAGTGATATTCCTTGTCATGATTACAGTTTTTATGATTACTGGATGTGCATTTAATGCCGATTAAAGTCCGACTTCTACTTATGCCAGAAGCAACAGAACTAAACCAGCAGGGAAGTTTGAGCAACTTAAAACTGACCAAATGTACAAGCACGTATTGCAGAATGAGTCTCTCCATGAATACACTCTTCACTTTGAGAGTGTCAAATTTGCAGACTCATGTCAAAAGCAGATTCCCTCCCCTCCCTGCCTATGTGTGCCAAGTGACCCCGAGAGCTCAACTGGATTTTTATGTGAGATTTATAGTTGAAACAAAATATATTTAATAATACATTAGCAGAGGGCTCCAGTGGAGCTGAATGGCAGATGAGGTACATTACATTGGAAGGATAAAGTTTGACAGGACAGACTGATATGCTCCAGTAGATTCTCTCCTAGCTGGTTCCTTAGCGAGGAGATAGTCATAAAACATCAGAAAATTTGCGTTTTTATTGGCAGATGTTTCTTTGCGTGAAAGCATCTCTGCTGGCATTGTTGTAGTGTATTGTTTCTGTGACTTTTATTGGACTGTTATTTGTTGTGGGGAGTTCAGGGGGGTTAGTAAACACTTATTTAGCACTTGTAGGTAGATAAATAAAACTAAATGTATAACAAAGAGCACTATATGCACTATGATGCTTCCTTGTTGTATGTAGAGATTTAGGATCATTATAAGGATGTGGTGGGGATCAGAGGAAGGCAGAGTAACATTCCTCCATGGGAAACACACGGTCTTACATAATTTAACAGCTCCAATTAGCACAGCATTACATGACAGACCGCAGTGCGAGTGCAAACACAAGCCGAGAAAACAAACTTTGTTTCTGCTCCTAATGACACATGAATGTGAATTATTTAAAAAGACCATAAACGGACCGGCTGTGCGCCACAAAAGTTTTAATTATACCCCTGTTTTCATTTGAGCAAGAACTTCTGGTCATATTTTAAAGTGGTCATGAGCGGCATTCCTTCAGGCTTTATGAAGGGCTTTCAATGTTTTTTTTAGATGTTTGTTGATTTTATTTTTCAAGTGGACTACTTGTACCTGACTATGCATTTTGAATGAAGTGTTCATAAAAAATTGTGGGAGGATGACAAGTGGGTGAAAAGACGTCAACACATTCACAGCAAATGAATTTTCTTTTTGCACACAGATGATTCAACAAGTATTTTTAGCAGAGATCAAGATAAACAAAACTTTCCTTCACCATGGCTAAATACAATTATGAGCTTGTAATATATACAACCATGTGAAAAAATTATACACTATCATTACATATTTTGTATTTAGCAAGAAATATTCACATGTTGGTGTATTATCTACTTTCTATTTCTGGAAAAGAAAGAGATTTATGCACATCAAGTATACTTTGTTTACATTTTAACAAGGTTAAAACAAGGTTCTAACAAGGCTTATGAGAATAAGCTTGAAAACACATTTTTGTACGAGTCGCCTATTTTGGTTAAAAACTTCTGTGAGATACTTTTTGTAACCGTCTACCAATCTTTGACATCTGTCTGAGGAAGCTTTATGCCACTCATCACTTCCAGTTGTGAGATTTCTGAAAGGTTTTGTACATGGGTAGCCCAGGACTGTCAATTTCTTCATTCTCAAACTGTCTTTCGCGGATTCAATGCTATGTTTCTTGTCCTTGTCACATCATAAGATTCAGTTCTGAATCACTCCTGCTTAAGCACCTCATAGTTGATGCAAGCTACATTTCCCACAATGCTGCATTTTAGGTTCATGTCCAATATGTTCCCTGTTCTGGTGTCCAATTATTACATTCTGGCCAGATGTATAACTATTAATTGCAGAATGAGTCCCTCTTTGAATCACATCTTCCTTAGTAGGCATATATGTCCAAAGAAAATCATTACACCTTCATCTTTTTTCTTGGAGACCAAAGTTTTCCTCCCTGCCCTCCTCCCATGAAAGGTAAACTTATACAGTCTTGTTCTGGCTTTTGGATCAGCAGTAACAAGTCACTCCTGTGCGATGCTGTCTATGCAGCCACTTAAAAACTATTTTCTGTTCATTGAAAATGGTTGAAGTCTCAAGGCTGTTTTAACACTTGCTAGTCTGGTAGACTTTCAGGTGTTTAACTTTGTTCAATAGAGGAACAAAATTGCAGCCTTTGCTACATTTTCAGCAGCTGGTGCAGTTTGCTTTCACACTGCATTGTGTCAAGCAAACAAAAACCTTTAAACAACTTATTTACCTCTTTCGTCTGTGGTGGCACTGAAGCAACAAGGAAACAAGACAAAAATATCAGATCAAGATGATGAGCGCAACTTCCTTCTTCACAAAATTTAAACAAAACCAAAGTGGAGTCAGATCTTAGCGGTTGTATGATTTCATTTTTGTCTTCAGAAAATGTGCCAAACAAACACTCTTCAGTCCATGTCTGACTAGAAGTAATTTCTCCTGCATGTGCTAGACGTGCGTTTGCCTCGGTTGTATTTACCCAGAATTCCCTGTACTATAGTTCCGCTCGAACTTCGTATATACGTGTAAATTCAAACCACACCAGAGTTAACTTCAACAGAGTCACGACCTAGGTTTGTAAGCGGACCAAAGTTAGTTTTTTGGTCCACATCAGAGTTGATTTACACATTTACATCTACACAAATGAACTAGACTTCATAAATGAACTAGAGTTCAATAAATGCAGACTAAACAGGGCTGGTGTGAATGCACCGTAAATCTCTAAATCTCACCGGGGATTTTACATTCACTCCAGCAGTCAAGAGCACCACATTAGTTTAAAAGGGCAAACCTCCTTTAAAAGGTGGACTAACACTGTCCTAATTATGTACACCTGACATAATGTGATTATGTGTTATTCTAGAGAAATCAAGTGGGAATGAATGTGGAGGTGTGGTAGTTTCTCGTTGTTTGTACTTGTGACAGTGCAATGACAATAAAGTTGAATTCTATTCTATTCTATTCTAAAATAATTTTAGTATTTAACTGAGGGTTTTAAAGGTATTTCAAATACCGTTGTTTTTTTAGCATGACTGAACTAAATACTGAAAATGCATATCTCCAATTATATGAGAACAACACAAGCGTTGGAAGTACAGTGGGTTTACTTCTTAGTTTATGTTAAAAAAGGAGCATTTGAAAACTGTATAATTCAGAAGTTGATCATCTTTGTGAGTATCTGCTAATCTGGGCACCTTATTCAAACCAGTTCAAATGATTAGAGGAACTTGTGGCTGCTTAAAATGGAAATATAAATAAATCTGTAATAAATTGAGTCTTTAGCACACCATGCTTCAGAAAATGTTTATAAAGTATTGATGTTTCTGAACACTGGGCAGCCCTCAGTGGGCACGTACTTATCTTCCTGTTGCTGGGCCCATTTCCAAAATACATTTCATCTTGCATCACAAAAACTCCCTGAGGTTTTCTTAAACCCATTCTATATAATACCTAGCAACACCCAGCAAAAACTTATCAGAGATAAAAGAAAAACTTTCTTTTGGGTGAGCCTAAAGCCTCCCTAGATGGTGATATAAAAAGTTTTAGATAAGGAAGTTAATTCAGACCCATTGTGAACTGTGATAAAGATATTTCCTTTGTAGAAACAACCTGAACACAAAGCCAATGAGTTTTTTCACAGCACTATGGTTCCCTAATGGACCATTTGCCAGTGCCATTTTATAGTGTGTTACAAAGAACGACCATTGAGAGGAGTAGATAGATCTTGGTGTGGGATAGATTTCACATCATCTTTGTTGTTCTGTTCAATCTGCTTGCCAGATAAAAGGAGTAAGTAGGGACATTTGCATTTGAAGTTTTCTGTGTTTTTCTTGTTGTCAGAAGTGACAGTTTTTAAATTTTTTTCCAAAAAGATAAAGTGATGTGGTTGGATTTGCTTTGTCCTTTTAACCAGGCTGCTCTCTGATCCGTGGAGTGCTGGGGCTGCAGTATTCTTGAGTCTTGAAGGGGGTAGGGGAGTTTGGAGCAAGAGGCAAGTCGGAATTCTGTCCACAAAGCAGTCCAGGTTCTAGAGACCTGACTGCACTATCGATTGAACTTATGAGACGGCACTTTCAAACGTGACAGACATACTGAGAGCGGGCCAGATAGAGAAACAGAAGAGGAGGTGAGAGAAAGGAGGGAACAAATCGTTGAGGTGCAGCTTGAGATATAGCTGCCTGTGTTGGCCAATCGAGAATGAATGTGGGATGAATTCAGAAAGCACGAGGTTGATCAGGAATATTGAGGGAAGTGTGTGTGAGAAACAGAATGAGGTTGGTTTGGGAGAAATGAAACTCAAGTGCGGTTACAAAATAGCTAATATTATATTGTATCATGTATACCATTGGTGCAAGAAACTGCAATTTCTATTTACCGCAAGCCACAGAACACACATGCATGATAATAGTTTGACAGTCAATATAAAAAAGCACCTCAGGAATCCTGCAAGGTGTCTTCAATGTCCTCCAAAAGCAGAACTAAAACAGTTAATTAAAGGTGGCTACATAATAGGATACAAAATCTGTATTTTTTCTTTAAGTTAAGGAAAGATAAAGGTATGTTGCAGTACTTTGCAAGATGAAGAGGAAAATGAGAAAAAGGGCACTGCACAAGACAAAAAGCAAGTCAATGAAGAAAGATAGGAGCTTCACTGTGAAAAAATTGAAAGCATACTTCAATAAAAAATCTATTTATCTCCATTGATTTTGTTCCTTTTATTTTCTTCCTTCTTCTTTCTTTCAGCCAACACCTTCCCTCTTTACAGAATAGAAGAGTAAAGACTTTACCTTGGAGGCTTATACAATTCTTAGAGTAGAATGTTTTCATGCAGCTAAAGTTGGTACATGTATGTACAAGATTTATACACTGGCCTCTGCTTTGAGATCCCATTATTAAATCATTGTTAATATGAAAGTATATTTCTTCTTATCTTTTTACTGTGTATTACCATTTTATAGACACATTACATATGCCGAGTGCCAGCAGGATGAATGTAAGCAAAGAAGCCTTTTATCCCTCCTTGAAATGTTTTCGCAAGACTCAGTCATTGGAGATCAAGAGGAGTTAATTTGAAGTTGAGCTTCCTTTTAGGGGAACTTGACATGTTTTTAAACTTTACATGCTAAATGCACATTTCTAAGAGGGAACACTGTTTAGGTTTAACAAAATTCAAAGTACCGGGATAGTATTCAGTGCAAAACATATGCTGCAGGAAGCCAATTAAAACAAGATATTACTACACAACAAAAAATGTAACATTTCTCAACTTACAGGTTACTTTGTAGTGACTCACAGGATACTGAAAAATCTCAAAGTTCATAAATGCTTAATTTCAAAGTAGAAAATAGTCCCCAAATAAAATATCTTTGCAAGCACAATGTACAACTCTAAATACACAACATAATTCCATTGTCAGAAAAAATGCACAAGTATATGGAACGCACCAGAGTACAAGTTACCTTTGTAGAGTCCAATCCCCAAATGACCTGCAGGTACCAGTTCAATCAACAAGTCAACAATGTAACCTGTTAGACCCAGGAAAGTTCCTGTTTACAAGTCATCTCAGAATGCGTGCTCTTTGAAAAGACTGATGAGTTCAAGAAAGAAACCACTAGTGGAGAGAGACCTGTAAGTTTCAGCAAAGAAACAGGTAAACTCCAATAAGTGCTCTGTAATTTCTCAAGTAGCCTATAAATTCAGAGAAGGTAATCCAGAATACTAACCACTAACACTTTTCAAGTTCTGAAAATAACCTGTAAAAGTTATTCAATCACTTTGTAGGAATAGTCAAACTAATTGGTACAGTTTGTTCAAGACAAGGTTAAATGCTAACTTCTAAAAGTTAGCATTTACTACCTTGTAAGTTCTGTAAATGTATAATTTCCATTCTGGGAAAGTAACCAGTGTGCTTTGGAACAATGCTAGATCCATACTGGGGCTGGAGACTATATTCAGAGGTCATACAACACAATATCATACAGTATAAAACAGGGGAAAATACATGTAGACATACAAACATATTCATACTGACTAAATGTACTTTAATACACATGATAAGTCAATAGTAACTGCAAGCTCTTTGAGAATAACATAACATCAGAAAAGAGGACATATGGAAATTAAAGAAACCCAAAGTGGGTCATTAATTTTCCCTGAGCTCCACTGACTTATTTACATCACTAAACTATGTCACTGCAGATGAATCCGTATATTACTACTTAATCAGTGTGTCTGACGGATTGACGCGGCAACATAGAACTCTCTGCCTCTGTGATTGATCTGTTAATTTCTGTGGCTCTTATCCCCTGAATGGTTTGACCCACTTTGATGTATGCATTCTTTTGAATCAGCAGGATGTTCATGCGAGGCAGAAGAGTGTGGGAAGCCCGTAGCCTCGAGGGAGACAGCAGCCCCGACGGCTTGATTTTCAGGCCATTCAATTTCAGTCAAGGATCGATTCGACTTCCCCTTCAATTCCCAACGTTGCTTCTGTGTCTCTAAGCGCCTGATTGGAAGCTCGGAGGGAAAAGTTAGTTTACCAATCCTCTTTTTGAAAAGCAAGCCCTTCTGCTCTAAATCAATGATTTTTTCTCACATAACCTTATTGAGTAAAAAGACGGGTTGCTGTTTCTTAAGAGGGAGACTGCCAGCACTTTATTAGGTGGGTTGAGAGAAGGGATGCTGAAAACAGCAGATTTTGAAGTATAATTATGATACCACAGTCAATGATGACACAAACAGGAATCCTCAAGTGAAAAAATATCCAACCCCCTAACCCCTTCACTGCCAACTACTCTACAGTAAGTTAAGAGGTAAGGACATATAAAAGCTGCAATTGAAATTCAGTATACTATTCACCCAACAAATATTCATTTATGAAATCTTCCAATGTTAAACTATTTCAGAGTATTTTATGGAGACTCCAGCTTAACTTCCTGGCTGATGTCTTTAGATGTCGCTTCAATAATCTCAATATGATTCTTTCCTCATGATAGCATCTAATTTGTGCTTTGAACTAATCTGTCCTCCAGCACATTATCAACACAACATGATGCTGGCACCTCTGTGCTTTACAGTTGAGATGGTGTTTTCAGGAATGCAAGCTTTATCGTTTTCCTCCAAATGTAACAGTGGTCATTTTCACCAAACACTGGAGGTTTAATTTGTTCAAACCACAAGACATGTCTTCAGATATTAGGGTCTCTGACCTGGAGTACATGTAGAAATTTGTGTTGTTGTTGCCTTTGCAGTAATGGGCTTCTTACACAATTGTTTTCAGGGACAATGAGTCTTTCTTCTTGCTGAATGGTGCAATGGCTACAGTTTATTTATACTTCAAAATAACTAAATGTACAAACGATTCTTTGCTTTTGCATAAGGGCACAATAATCATAGTGTATGTAGACTTCAGGCTTCAGAGTAAGTAGTACTAAGAATATATAATAATAATTTTAAAAGTCTCTTGCTCTCTCTCATTAGTCTGCCATTTGGAAATAGAAATAGTTTGGTAATACTAACAGCCCTAAAACATTAAAAGTCTGAATTACTGACAGATAGTGAGAAGAGGATTTGGTGTTTTTAATATCTGGTCTGAGTTGTACATGCAAATGGTCAAATCAGCAGAAGTTAAAAGTTCTCTTAAATTTTTCCAGACAGTTGTATGATTTTTCAGCCCTGAGAAAAAAACATGAACAAAAATGCTAGTAATGCTAGTAGATGAATGAATAAGATGATGGATTTTTTAAAATTATTGCACTGATTAGGTGATTTATATAGCTTACCTGTTAATGTGTCAAAATCTTATCCTTATATTTAGCTGTAAAATACTAGGCAGGATTTTGTCCAAATGGGTGCACTGAAACAAAAAGGTTTGATGATGCATTAGAGTAAAACCAAAATTGGTTATTTTGTTTGCCTGGTCTTTTATTTTAGTGTATTAGTGGCTTTCAAAGTCTCCTTTGGCTGTTTTTGTTTCAAAGATTTACAAAAGAATTATTTAGCTAATGTACAATCTGGGGAGTTATAACAAAGTGACTTCCTGTGCAACATACACTTGCCTTTTTATCTACTTGCTGCCTTTATTCTTTAGTTCATCTGTGACTGTCACAAATAAATACTTAACTGCCCACTCTCCTACAATTATATCTCTGAGGCAGTCCTTTTGATCAGTGCATAAAAACCCTGTGGAAACTCAAATCAATCCAAAACATATTTTGCCTTGGCAGGAGATCAATCTAAAGATTACAGTAAAACTAACAATAAAAAACACATTTTACCAACCTACCCTCTTGGCAATAGTTAAGCTTTTTTCCCCCCTTTCGTTTTGCTTGAAAATTATAGCGGGCATTCATAAAAACAAGGAGGAACAAAAAGGGTCACACAGCAGGAAATTAAAAATGGCTAATTTGCGTGAACTGGCTTGTGTCAGTTTCTGCTGTAAGAGTGTCAAACTGCCAATGTTAGTAGTGCCACAGAGAGGAAAACACATGGAGGCACAGTTGGTGGAGGCGTGCCTTTTAAACCTGATTCCTTCCTTTTACCCACATCCTTGACTGAAGTTATCGCCAGCCAAAGGAAAGGGATGCTGGGAAGGAACGGCTCCCTGTAGTGGCTTTTGGCTTCTTCAAGCATGAATATACAGATCCAAATTTAAAGCACACTGGAGGCCAAGAGGCAGCATTCAACAGAGGAAAAAAAAACATGGTAGCATTCACATCGCAGAATGGCTAACTTCACTACATGTTTTGATGGATAACATCCACTCCTTTCTGCCAGCCCAGACAGATGGAGAAAGATGGAAAGGGCAAAAAGAGGGAAAAGATGGAGAGAAAAAAAAAATCAGAGAGGCTGAAATCAGTCGTAGCAGGCTGGTTCATGGGGTTGTTGTTGTCTGTCCTTGCAGGCAAACATGTTTGCCCTTATGGAGAAGCAAAAGTCGGAAAAATGGGGCCAATAGACAAATGTCCAGAAATGAAATATTATAGTTTCAGAGTGAATGCAGCCGTATGACAAAAGCTTGCTCTGTTTCATTTCGGTATCTTTGCAGACAGCATTTATTACAATTCTGCTTCTGCAAAAGGCATTCTGCAGTAGCAGTCTGATCATTTATTTCAGATGTCTGTTACTGAAGTATTATTCCATCCACTAGAGGCATTAAAACTAGTCATCTCTGGACCAGATCAGCTCAGAGTTTATAAAACAGTATTTTTGAAAGATGGATGTTGGAGTCCCTAACTAAGTATTCCCAGTGAAGCTTCTACACCATAGTATGAAGACAGCATGTCATTTAGCTACAGCATCAGCTTTTAAAAAGTTACAATCAATATTTTTATGCATAACCTGCAAACTGTGTTCTAGGTTCAACATTATTATGCTGATAAAATAAATAAGTTTTCCCAAGCAATGTCAAACATGATTTTCCACCCGACACACAATGACGGTCAAAGTGAAAGGCAGAATGTACTGGCGGCTGGGGTTCCCTTTGTTACTAAGTCATATGACCTGACCTGTGGCCAGACAATTGGTGTATCAGGGAAATGTGCATAAGATTGCTGAAACATTAGTTATTCAACGTTAAGACCATTAGAGCAAAGCTCTAAATTTCTGATGCAAGCGATCACCTTTTTCTGTAGGTTTTGGGGTTCCTCCATTGAGAACATTTTTTTTACAACGATAGATAAAAAATCCACAGCAAAGAAAAAATTTAAAGTTAAATTTCTAATACAAATGATCAGAAAGATTATCTGCCAAGGTGGACAATATGTTTGAAAATTATTTAAGTACCACAAAAAGTAAAAAAAATAAAGTAGCTGAGGAAGCTTCATGTCTAAATATGCCCAAAAAAATTACAATTGATGAGTTCGTCTTAATGTTTTTCTGCAAACTTTGACAGTGGATTAGGGCTATGTTAGTGCATCAAACAATCTAATTACTTCAGCAGTTTTATCAAGACAAAACACAACTGCAGAAGGTTCTCCGGGCTTCCCGCTTATGTATATCTCATGGTAATTTATCTCCAATTGAAATGAAGCATTTCCAGACAGATGTCAGTGTAACCGAGTGTTGCAGCTCCAGTTGGAGGGTTTTTTTTTTGTGTAGCCAAGAGCCTCTGCAAGCCTCTGGAGTTTTCATGACATTGCAAAAATTAAAAATGCAGATAAGTGAAGAAAACAGATGTGAAAATACTAATCACTTTTGTTTTGATGCAGCAGCCTCAACAATTTACAGAAAATAATACATCAAACTAGCTGACTGCTGAATAGTTCCTAAATGTTGTGAACCTGGAACAAAAATACATTCTTCCATTAGCAGGTTTTCCCTGTGTACTTCACATATGACAAAACAATCATTAGGCTATCAATAAAATCCTGTCAGGCAATATTTTCATCATAAAGAATCCTACTAACTAGGTCATGGATTTTATACATGTGAATGCTTACTTTTTATGCAGCTGCTACACAATTTATATTGATTTGCATTTGCCACTGACTTCAATTTCTGTTCTGCATCACACATTCATCCCAACTGAGTTACTAAAAATCTGACAGTCAAACATTTTTATCCAGGCTAACTTATGCTTGATGTGGAAACTGACCTGGGAGCTTTTGTTCTAGTATTTATAGCATATTGTGTTTAGTGTTGCTCCAATATACAGAAGCACTTAAAGGTCCTGTAACTGTGGACGCATATGCCAGAAGCCAGAAGTTCACATCCACATGTCATGGTGCATCATATTAATTTTGGGGCTTTTAATGATGCATTCCAGCTGTTCTTTTCTTGCAAATGTTTAATTGGGATTAGTTAGTACAACTAATAATTTACTGTAGATTTTCTCCAACTCACATGGTCAAAATTGTACTTTAAGGGTTCAACTAAGGGCCATTATGTTCTAAAACATGTTTTAATTGCTGTTTGGGGTCATAGACCTGTTGGAATACTTAAGTACACAATAGTTTATATTAATCAAATGGTTCCCAGTGATGATTAATTTGGATCTTCTGAAATAACCTAGGAACCACCAACAGTCAACCCTGCATGAATTGTAAATTACTAAAAAGTCACTGTTTATAATGAAGCTAGTTTAACATCGACCTGAACTGAGAGCGCTAGCCAAGAAATAAGCAGCTGTTCCAAAATCAACACCATCAAAAAAGCCAAATGTTTCCTAGGAAACAGTTTTATGATGAGATAAAGATGGAGTTTTATATATTGGCAGAAAATGTGTCTGGAAAAGCACAGAGCTCTAAATCTCTCAACCTGAAACACTATCATGGTGAATGTTTTTGTTAGTACTATCTTGAGGGTATAAGCTGCTGCTGGTGTTACTGGTGGAGTTCACAAACTGTGTGGAACAAAGGAATGGCCCAAATGTCAGCCATTTTGATGTAGGCTTAAAATTCGGTTCCATGCTTAAAAATCTCTACATTTAAATTAACTTTACCAATTCTACAGTAACAAAGAGGGGTCAAATATCATAGCCTGTAGTGTGAGTAAGCTCAGACACAGGCTCAGAGAAGTTACAAGAGCCCATAACGTTGAGAAATTCAATAGCGTGATGGTTTGTTGGATCATCTACATACATGTCAAAGTCCCCAGCAATGATGGTCTTATTTAGTTTGACTGAGTTTGAGAGAAGAGACTAAACAGGTCCAGGTGGTTGTTAAATCAGAATGGCATATGTAGGCTCTACTTTGCTGATTCTGATCATGATTATCTAAAATGACATAAA
The DNA here is from genome assembly GCF_003331165.1 of Xiphophorus hellerii. NCBI lineage: Eukaryota > Metazoa > Chordata > Actinopteri > Cyprinodontiformes > Poeciliidae > Xiphophorus > Xiphophorus hellerii. Next base: position 15,732,756 of record NC_045690.1, on the reverse strand, counting down.
AAAGTCCATTTATAAATAGACAGCAGTACCACCTCCACGGCCTGTCATCCGTGGTGCAGATAAAAGACAGAGCACCCCTCAGGACAGAGTTCCAGAAGATGTAAAACTTCATTATCCCACTGCCATGTCTCAAAAATGAACAAAAAGTATAAACCCTCAGAGCAAAATAAGTCATTTAAAAAATAATTTTTGGTAACAGAGTGTGCATTTGTTATGCTCCCTTTAGTGAAGAAATCCACTGACTGTGTAGAGGAGTCCATAGCGGTGTCAGCACGGCGTGACAAGCTGCGCAGTGTAAGGACTCCTCCCGTGGTGAACTTTGATTGCCCATAGATTCAGGTGACCACCTGTGTGGGAAACTCTTGGGATCACAGGAAGTAGTATGGCACCAACATATTTAGGTTGAATCACCCGGTGTTAACCCTGGAGCAGTAGCACAGTATTACACCGGAACACCAAGTTCCAGGAGTATTGGAAATGTAACTCCATGTTGATTACTCTGAAGGTTGATCATCAAAGACTCGATTGCCAGTGACAAGTGGTGGTCAAATGGCCACAAGGAAGCCACCCCAGACAGAAACAAAGTAATGATGTAACAGGGTAAGCAAATAAACAATCGGGCAGAAGCACAGCTAAACATCAGTCACATATTGGTGCAGTATTTGAAGAGGAAATGTTATGCTTGCTTGAACAAGTTGGGATATGTCTGGTCGTACAAAATTATTCTCAAATAATACGATTTTGCCTGTTCAGTCCTGCTTATTTGGAGCTTCTTTCAGAATGAGCTGCTTATGAGATGTTCCTTACACTACAGAATATTGTATATGATGCAACCATTAGTGATTTTAATGTGGGTCATAGGGCTCAGATCCCAGTGGGAATTAGTCAACTGAGGTGACATTAGTCCTTGTCAAAAAAGGAATGTATCCATCATTTCTGCGCCCAACATGAGTTTTTTGTTGCTGACTTCCATGTTCAGCCAACAAAGAGTGGCAACTCAGCAGTTTAAGGACCTTAAGAAATGTGATGATACACCACAGCTGACTAATGAGGCTTAAGTTTGTACGTGATGTACAGTGTCAGATGTGGCACAAAATACAGGGTCGTTTTTGATCAGCATGGCCTATATACAGTATTTCATATTGATTACACATTCTTTGAAACCTTGTCTGTAGTTTAAGAAATCTTGATTTGAAAAAAACAAAAACAAAGAGGGATACTTATGTAGGTATTGATTATGTGAGTGAGTGTAAGGGAACACCAAGGGAAGGGCTTGTCCAGGCTGCCATTCACCCAAAAACCGGCAATGAATCTGACTATAGTTTACAATCAGAAGCATGCTAAGAAAAGAAATAAAGAGAAGACACCACAAGTTTTATTTTGCAGTGTCTGGGGATTTTGCTTCCCATCTCTTTTGCTGGTCATGCTCCACTGCATACAGTCAACAACAAGAAAAGGAGGATGCCTCCCTTCTGTATTACCAGTCTGAGGAGCATCTGTACCATCTCTCACAAATAGCTTTCAGCTCTGTGCAAAATATCATTTGGCTTTCAGGTGGGGAAAATGAAAGCAGAAGGCTGGTTATTTTTTGGTGAGAGAAAAGCCTGAGGTGACACGTTGCATTAAGTCTAAAAGCAATGCGACAGCCGGAATCTGGGATGAATGGCGAGTGCCTCTTTTCTCTCCTGTGGACGTCTGGACAGCACACATTTGACATGAAGCAGAAAGGCTCTCATTATACTTGGCCCAGTAATTTTCCGCCTGATGCCTGGCCACAAATACAATACAATTTGAAACCAGGGCCTTGCCCTTAAACCTTTCCACATGCCACATTACAATAATGAACTTGAATGTATTTTATTGAAGTTTTGTGTGCTAACTCTATACAAAGCAGTAAATAATTGTGAAATGGAAGGAAAGTTGGATCTGGCTTTCAACATCTTTTTAAATAAAAACCTTTAAAAGAGTGCTTTGGTGTTTAGCCCCTTTGCTTGATAAACAAATAAAACGCAGTGAAACCAGCCACCTTCAGGAGACAACTATGTAGTCAACAAAGTTCATATGTGAGGCTAGGCCTTGACGGTGAAATTGCTCAGTGGCTTTCCTATTTCTTTGTGTTGGGAGACACGTCAATGCTGCTTTCGAAGAAACTCTGAATCAAACATGTTGGGTAGATGTTGCGCTCGGGCAGCAGCTAAGAGCTGGAACGACCTTGTGCCACAGTATCTTGGGCTACACAACAGGCTTTTGTGACAGAAAATAATACAATCGTGTAGGCGGTTGTACCGCCATCAGAGCCTTATCTACAATGCTGAGAATCCATTTGCTGCATGGTGCCCTCCCTCCTTTCCACTGGTGCCCTGTTTCTGACCTTGTCATATAATGGAGTTGTTTCGTCTTGTCGTTTAAAAAATGGACAACATTTGTCCTTTATAGTGGCACTGCCTTCCTGAGGTGGGTAATCTCACATCTCGGAGTGCTCATCTCATCCACCTGACTGCCTTTGGAAACATCACTGTGGGAATATAGAAACCGATCTCACAGGGACACCGACTCCCACTCCATTAAAAAAAAAAGGCATCCATGCAACTACAGTTGAAGAGTCTCCCTCTTGTTTCCTTTTTTCTTTTTAATATTTTTTGTTAACACACATGACCTAAGTGAAGCTTTTTCTACTTTACAAATTTATAAATAAGTTATCAGATGGTTCACTTGAGCGGTGGACCTTGAGACAACTTAGTTACCATCTGCAATTTTCAAGAAAATCAGTCAACTGTGCGACAATTCTCCCCCCACAGACTGGGGTGAGAGAAAAAGAAACCAAAACCTCTTAGAAACTCTGCTCCTGCCTTTGGCTTTTGCACAACAATTAATCTTTAATAAATATAAATAGCTTTGGACTGCCACAGGAAATAACCCCCCCTCAGAGATTAACCTGGTGTAATAAAATCAGACTCAGCCAGCCTGACGCGCTTCAGCTTCACTTTAGGAGTCAGAACCTCTGATGGATTTTTGGTCTGCAGCCTCGGACTGAATATCTTAGAAACAAGCCACTGCAGCTTTAATGCTAACAGAGCTCAGGATTTAAATTGTGAATATCTATGTAGAGAGAAAAAATGTTCAAGTCATAATAGAAGAAACACATCATCACAAAACTAAATCACTACATTTTTTTTTTCAATGAAGCCTTCAAGTTATTTTCAATCTTGCACTTAGTTCTAGTAAAGAAGTAAAATACTGACATTTCTTATTTTCCCTTTTTTTGAACACAAACATTTTAGGTGTTAGTAAAGAGAGAAATCAATGCTAAATTAGAAGCAGATGTTTCATGTTTCAAGTTAGAACATGATAATAACATTTCTGATAAAGTTCATTAAAGAATAACTCCTGATTTGGTAACAGCAGACCTGCAAATTTTATGGTTCAGTGGGGTGAATCTAACTTACAAAGTTTATTCTGAATGCATTACTAACAACTTTCTCTTTAAAGGCAAGCTTTTTCATTTTCTGTTTTTGCTGCACAAGCACCAGCTGTGAGGCACACAGTGTCCTGCACATGTTAGCTGTGAGAAATCAGAGTTTCCCTAAGAAATGGGGCTGTGTGTTAAACATGCACCTGGAGTGAAACAGGATTAGTCATGGTTCAGTTTTCATCTGGTACCAAACAGACAAGGAGTCTGAAGAATCAAACTTGAAGCTGACCCAGCAATCCCTACATGCTTCCTCCCTTCACTGTGCAGTTAGGCTACCACTGATTATAAAATAACCATTGACTTCTGAGAAGGTCTAACAACACGGCTTACAGCAGATTACAGATTAGATAAAAATTAACAAATAAAATAGCTAAATTATATTTTTACTAATCATTGTTTGAAATTCCCATAACTTTCCATTCTTGATATTCACACTCTACCAATAGGTGAAAACTATCTCTTATAGATGGTCAAACTATTGTTCCTCAGAGGATTTGAAAACAAAGATACACCAGATCGAGGTTGGAAGATTAGCCCTGATCTGTCCCACAGGAACAGTTTGGTGACTGTACGTCTCCTGACATCATAACTTAAAATTAAGCCCAGTGATGTGCGGTGTAAAAATGGAGATGTAGCTATGATTATTTACATGTAAGAATGCTGGCCTGGATGTTGTCTCTGCTATAGAGGCATAGCGTATAAGTTTTGGGTCACTTTTGGTTGGTTAGTTGCAATGGCTACCATATTTTAGTTTACTTACTATGAAGTAGAGACTGTACTTAAATAAACTGTATTTAATTGATGGCTTTTCCCTCAAAAACATGCCTGTTTGCCATCAATGTCTACTGCCTTTGGAAAAAATAACTGCCCACTTGTGGGTAAGAGAACCATTGAACAGAACATAAACCTAACAAAAGCAAAAAAAAAAAAAAAGTGAATAGGGCCAATGTTGGTATGAACAACAGAACAGAATTTGTCTACAGAGAATTTCACCTTTGACATTCATAACATTTGAAAATCAAATTTTTAGTTTGCACAAAATAAATCCTCTACAGAGAATAGTTTTATTAAAATGTTTGATTAATGACAAATATTTTATCAGATGAATATAGGAAAAAAATAAAAGTAGAAAGCCAGAAAAATAAAATGTTTAATCCAACTTACCAGCTCCTGCCTCAACCCACATGCATGAGAATGACAGAAGAAAATGCTTGTTAATAGTCTCTTTGTAAATATGTTTGATAATTAGAACACATTTTATTCCTTAAAAAAACATATAAAAACAGAAATCAGGTATACATCTAAGTACACCATGTGCTGTTACAGCTTGTACAGTTTAAAGTCATATACTCCACTTTTCAAAATCTCGTTTATCTAAATTCTTCTCTTCAATTTTAGACCAGTGTGACAGATGTCAGCCTTCACCTTGCAACTTAAATCATATGTTATTTTTCTGTCCAAGCTTACATAAATTTTGGAATAATTTCTTTTCTATACTCTCAGTGGCTTTTAGAACCTAGATCCAAAGTGATCTACTAATTGCCATTTTTGGAGTTGCAGTGAAGTTTACATTTAGATGCACCAGTTGAGTGTCCAGGGATCAGGATCAGATCAGAAATGTTCTGTTGAGCTGTTCAGCGGTGGTCGGTGATTGGCAGGTTAAATACAGAAAAATCTGGGTGTTTTTTTCAAACGTTCATTAATACATCAAAGCTAACGACTCTCTCCATTGTGTGTCTGTCAACCAACAACATGTACTGTGGTGCTTTTTCCCAAGTTTAATAAAATCAGATGAAGATCAGAAACATGCTAAGATGGAAAGATGGAAATAATCTTGTAATTTTACTACTGCCTCTGTTAGAAACCTGCGCCATGTGTTTTCTTTTTTATGTATTATAGCATAGGAGAAGGAATTTTCAAAATAGTAATGACCTTAAAGAAAAGTGGAAATCCTTGTTAATCAAGAAAAGTTTGATCTGGACTCCTTTAATTTGCATACAAGACATAAAACGGCACTCATAAACGGTTTATGTAGAAGAAATATTTCGGTACATAAGACATTTTAATCTGACCTTGTGCTCTGATATCTTTCTTCCTCTGAATTGCTGTTTGACTGCAAGGTTTCCTTCAGGATGAAAAATTCAGTTTTCTTAATTTGAAATATCCGACTGTAAAAGGCTGGCAGTGTTTGATAAAATAAAAACCTAAAACAAATCTTTAACAGTGCTGAACTGATAAAAACCAGTGCAAACACAACTTAGTGGGAAGGAAAACTCACTGCTTACCAATGTAAATGCTGTATGTTTGCTTTAACTGTTTTAGAACAAATGACATCTATACACGTAGAAGCTACACTAAAAAAAAACTCACTAATGGAACAAGATGTCGATCAACAGAAATATTCTCCTTTCCAATATAAAAAAAAATGGAAGAAAAATAAATCTGCATTTCTTACTCGAGGAGGATGCATGTGATGACAGTAACACATAAACTTGGATATTGTGCAGTAAGTGGAAAATTACTCTTTGGATATTTCTTTTCGAATGAGATTTGTTTCATCTACTTGGTATGAAATCACAATTTGCATCTTTCCCTGAAATGAAAACATTTTAATCAATAATTTAGCACTTTTAAATGGTTGATATTCATTCTGTGATGTTTTTCCACAATGAGTGTGATTTTTCCTTTCTCTGACTGACAGTAACTCAAGTTAGATGCACCAGTTGAGTGTCCAGTGATCAGCAAAGCGCCCATTAATAAAATCATAGCAGACTTCAATAGCTTGTTGAAAATTTACATGTGAAGATGAAGCTCAAAGCATGCAGATTTTTTATTTTTTTTGCAGAGGTACAGATCATCTGTCCAACGGATTTTTTATTTTTTTTTTAAACCTTACTGGATTTGATTGGATAATATACATTATGAAAACTTTACTGTCATAAACTAAGGTTAAGTCACATTTGAATCGGATGCATATCGGATACCCAAGTGGCCTGGGTCGCATTCAAAAATAATCCAACCAGTGTTGTTAAGACTGTCATGAAAAGATCAGATACAGGTCGCATTACGCCAAAAAAATCTGAGTTGGGTCACTACATGCTGCAGTGTGAACGCAGGCTAAATAAATTACCTTTGTCTTATGTTATCATATATAGTTGCTCAAAGACGTTGTGTTGATATATCCTTGTACCTCTGTTTTGAGCAAAATATATAACTGGTCAATATATCTGCACACCAATGAATGCAACAGTAACCTATCATATTTAACAATTTGTGTTAAAACACAGTCACCACAGCTGAAAGTGCTGCAGTAATTAAAAGCAGCAGTCAGCACTGTGAGCAAAAAGTCTTAATCTGTCTCAGTTCAATGTATGGAGATCGAGATGTTGGACTTTTTCTTCTGCATATGATGAGCATATAAGAGAACGATTTAATATCTTCAGGGGATTTTAGCAACTCCTAGCAGATCTTGGGGTCATGCTTCAGCATTTTAAAAAGCTTTAAGTTAAGTATTCACATGTTCTTCTGCTTGCAGACCTGAAAGATGAACCACACAGTCAGCATTCGCTTTAGGACGCAAGAGAAAGCAACTAAAAAAGGCAGCTGTTTGTAGTACAAACCGCTTGTATTTCAACCAGCAAAAATAAAATGTAACTGCTGTCACCTTTGGCTTTTTCTTGTGTTTGAGCTTTGCTTTCGCTTTGTTCAGTATTTTTCATAAAGCCTCCAAGCTGTCCTTCATCCTTAGCTGGAAAAATTCCACAAATCCCGAAGCACTTGGATGTGTCACGGTTAAAGTCTGTTGTTACGAGAAAAAAAAATAAAAAAATGGAAGAGATGTCTAAGAAAAGGAAGAAAAAAAATGGTAGGCGCACTTCAAAAATGTCCAGGCACCAGATATAGTATGGTATCAATTACCTTACAGAGAAAATGGACTTCTGATAAAATATGCACCATCTTCCCAAAGTCCGGAGACCCGGACAACCAGCCGCAGGGTCAGTTACCTCGACACATCCGCCTGTGAGAGCGCCCTCACAATCTGAGCCAGAACCAAAGTTCTCCAGAGGAATTATTTAGTCGAGAAGTTGAGGCCCAGTCGCAGCCTGTTCACTGCTGATAAAGGGGTCATCCTGTGACCGGCTCCTGTCCTGCTCCCTCTCAACATCCCTGCTTTTAAACCCCATCAGCCGTACGATGATTAACTCGGAGGAAGAAAGATTAAAGTAAAAAGAGTAGCATGAGAGAAAGAGAGGGGTGCAGGGCGTGCCGTGTCTTTGCAATCTCAAAATGCCTCAGTTTTCCTGACCGGAATATAATGGCTGCCTTTGAAGGAGCTGCTTTGATGTGAGACATCCATATGCGGATACTTTTTTCAGCCACAGTCCACACAGTCATGGATCTACCTTCCATTATCAGTGTTTCCCCTCCTCGGACAGAGGTTATTAGAATATTTGTTCTGGGGGGACGGAAATAATAAGCCTATCCTGTTAAAGCGTGTGATGCGACGCATCATGTCAATTTGCACCATGCTGAAACTAATTGGGCTTTAAACATTGTCATGCCAAAGATAGCCTTCTCCATTAGGTAATTTATTAAAAATATGTTGCAATTAAGATGATCCATTATGAGCTTAATTACAGATTTAATGCACGGAAATCCACAGACACACACACGCAGGCAAACACATGCAGAGGATTAGAACAGAAAAATGCAGGCCATTGTCAAAATGTCGCCACATAATACAGTCAGGTTTAACTGGACACAACTGTTTATCAGCCAGTCAGGAATCACACCAGGCCATAGAGGGCAAAATAATGATTTTGCGAGTATGTATTGCATTTATAATGGGACTGCTGACATGATGTTCACATCGGATGTAGCTAACAGTCAAATAATCCACAAATATAAAGAAATCATAACAAATTAGTCATAAAGTCTGATTAGGTGTAATAAAGTGTAAAATGTAAAAAAAACATTGAGTTCACTTCTTTCATGTAATACCTACAAAAGCTCTTGTTGTTAATGTCAGTTTCACAATGTTCCCTGTATGAAGAATGTCAAGAAAATCCGAGCTCATCCCACTTCCCCATGCTGGAGATTTTAGTTTAACAGTAATAATAAATAAAGTTATCTTTAAAATGAATCACTCAAGTGACATCTAGGCCCAACAGTAGACTTAAGTGTCAATAAAGTTAGTTTAACAGTAATAATAAATAAAGTTATCTTTAAAATGAATCACTCAAGTGACATCTAGGCCCAACAGTAGACTTAAGTGTCAATAAAATAAATCTGGTTGTGTGTGTTGTTTTGTCTCATGCAAACTTTGCTTTAATTCTACTTTTTTCTATCTAATCATAAGAAATCATAGTCAGACAGAGAGAGTCATTAAACAGGAAAAGCAGGTTTCCTGGAAAAAGAGGAAGAAAGTTTCCAGCCTGTAGATTTATAAAAATAGCTGAGACTATTTCTTATTTTAAAGCATGAAAGTTTAAAGAATTAAATCTAAACATTTTGAGTAATTTGATAAGATTCAAAGTAAAATACTTATATTAATATTGGTTTACTTGTAATAATGTTTACACTTACATTTGTGGGAACACTTACAAGAAAAACAAGTAACTGTAACTTTGGTATCAAATAATTAGAATCATGGATTATTCTTGGTTTCTTTTCAGAAAACATCTGTAATAACTCACATTAGGATTATAATGCGAGTAATTAATAAGTTATAGTTATAAAATTATAAATGAATGATAAATCAGAGAAGCTGAAGAAAATAAATGTGATATAAGTTATGGTTATAAAATTATAAATGAATGCTAAATCAGAGAAGCTAAAGAAAATAAATGTGATATAAATGTGATTTTGACATTAAACTTGAAATGGTGTAACTGCAATTAAACATCACTGATATGTTGGAGGTAGAGAGTAGGTGAAAGGTGAACGGTTAAGGGAAAAAGGGGAACTAACAGGAGAGCAGAGATGATCAACGCCTTATTTAGGTAAAAGGTTGTGCAGGCAGCAGACACAGGAGGTTGAGCAACCCCGAGACAAAGAAGCACAGACATTAGGACATAATGTCTGAAGGACAGTGATGGATGTGAGGTCATCTGTCTAAGCAGACAGCCAATGAAAACGCACCAAAAGGGTGGATAAACCCTATAAGAGGTAGGTGCAAAAGAGGAACCTTTTGTTGGATCCTCCGGGCAGCTTCGAGCCAAGAGATGGACAAAGAACTCTGCAGCTGAAGAAGAGCCGGGGCCACGGAGCCGAAGACTGTCCCGCTCATGGAGACCAACCGGTCAGGCCCACAACCTGTGGCTTCACATCGCACTTCTCTCATCAGCTGGGTTCAGACCCCAAAGACAAAGATGAAGACAAAGGCAAAGACAAAGAAGAAGAACTGGTGCCTTTTTTCCTGCCAGCACCAAGTCCTGTGTGACCTCACCATCCATGCGGAGAAGAAGCTCATCAGACCTGCGGAGATCCTGACCTTCGCCGATCAACATCCTCCTCCTGCTGCAGCACCTTCTTCATCATCAGACCTACAGAGATCCCTGCCTTCATCGATCGGCGTCTTCCTCCTGCTGCAGCACCTTCTTCATCATCAAGCCAGGTCTGGGGTTCGAAACACCAAACTCCGTCCGTCTCTCTCAAAGGTTCTCTTTTTTTTTCAGTTTTCAGTATCAGCAGTAGGGAAAGATAGACTAGATGATTGATTTTACTTATTTGATTATTTCTGCTACTGAATTAAGCTGTACTGACCCTTGCAAAACTGCCTTACTAATAAAATATTTAGCATAAAGAAAATCTAAAAGATGTTGTGGACATTCAGTTAATGAGTCACCTTAAAGTTCTTTGATGGTTGTAAAATAGCTGTGATGTTTGATTCTGGAGAGGAAAAAGTTTAAAATGTTTTTAGGTTGCTGGTAGCCCAAATTTAAAACGTCATCCTTGGGACTCACCCGAGTCACTAAAACCTACCTGGTTCAATAAGAAATGCAAGTTGTAAAATAGAGAACGAGCGACCGTTAACAGGTGTGCTCTGTGAAACTAGTTGGCTGTAGGCTGCTCAGTCTGGCTAATTCACAGGGGGAAGAAGGGTGGGACACCTGGATGTAGGCCGTCAGAAAACCAGGCGAATCGTTTCTCGAAACCAGCTTAAACAGAGTTTACTTCAGTTCTGGACAGGGTAAATCCCGGCAGATTTAGGAAACTCAATTAACCCGTTAGAAGGAGAGCTGGTAGCACATCTCCCCTCTCAGAAGAGGAAGTAGAGAGTGAGACAGTAGAGACAGAAAGGAGGGGGGGGGTGTTGCGCAACAACAAGTGGCGCCCAACGTGGGGCGGCGCACAACTGAGTAGGCGGGCCCCAAAGACACCAAGTCAGTGAAAACAGATGTGAGACTCTGAATAGCTCACTTGGGTCACTAACTCTTAGGGAAGAGAGTTAGTGGTGACTGATAAGGCCATCAGTCACAACCCTCGCAGTAACTGTATGGCATACAGGTGAGGGAAAGCTTCTACTGAGGATAAATGACCGGATCCAGACAGTGAAGCTAGTAGCCAACATAGTCTAGACCCATCCCTGCTCGAGAGCGCAAAGAGAGGCTTTGGGGGATAGACAACTCGAACCGACAGAGAGACGGAGTGATGGATGATCACTTCGAGGAGGAAAATCTGGGGAAGAAACCGGAGGAAGCCGGCCGCCCAGATTGTTTGGAGAAAGAGGAGACCTCAACAGAACTGCATCAGTTTCTGCACAGCTACTGTGACTCAGACCTGAAGCAAGTGGGGAAGTTGGTTCCAAGAATGAGGAACTGAAACATCAACCCCTGACAAAGAAAAGTTGGCTCACTCTTGCTGGAGTGGATCGTGATGTCATGTTGACAAGAAAAGAAAAGACCAGCCTGCAAGCATGCACAAGAAACACAGAAAAGTATCATCAGCTGACGATGGATGAGGAAGCACACCGCGTCCTCCACTGCAGCCATCGAGAAGACATCCGGCAACAGAGGAACAAACACCAGCAGCTGACATCATCACACAGACGCAGACATGGTTAAAGACATCCTGCTGGACCCGGAGCTTGAAATTGGACCAGCACAACCCACCAGTAAGAAACGACCGCAAGCGACATCTGAGAAGCCAGGACAACCGGAATGGACAATCTACACCGATGGATCCAGAAAGGGGTCCGACCAGTCGGCATACTGGGGATTTATTCTGAAGCAGGATGGCAAAGAGAAATGCCGTCAGAAAGGAAAAGCCCCCGGTAGCGCTCAAGCCGGAGAAGTGACGGCAGTACTGGAAGGATTGCTGGAGCTGGTGAAAAGGAAAATCAAAAGTGCCAGGTTAGTAACCGACAGTTACTACTGTGCTCAGGCCCTTAGAGAGGACTTGGCCATTTGGGAAGAAAATGGTTTCGAGACTGCAAAGGGCAAGCCAGTGGCACACAAAGATTTGTGGAAGAAGAAAGCAGAACTGAGGCTCCGCCCGAAACTTGAGGTGCAGCGACAAGGCGCACACCTGAGAAGAAGCCCTATGAAGGGGCAAAGATGACGACTTTTCGTGCCACTAAGAAAGGTTGTCTCTGCCGGTGTCGAGGTGGGACAGAACACCTAAGGACAGGTGGTCCTAGAGTAGCACGGGGAGCAGGTAGTACGGTGCGTGCATAAGGCCCTCGAATATGCAGGCGTGCTACTCCCCCGTGAAGAATTGAGCAAGCAGGACTGCTGGATGTCCCTTCAGCCCATCTGATGCAGCTGTGTGACTTTGAGGTATGTGGTCGATACGCAGGGCACCCAGGGCAGCGGATGGAAGGTTTGTTCATCAAGAGCACAGTCCCATGGGGTTCAGTCTGCATGGATGTAGCAGAGCCAATGGGGACAACAGGAAAGAGAGGTGAGAAGTACCTCTTGGTGCTGATGGACACAGTGACAACTGCTAGAAGAGCAGGTCTTCCCCTGCAGAGGAACTCCGTTCACGTCACAGAAAGCAGGGAGGCGAAGACACTTCTCCTTTTTGCTCAGAGAAGAAAAAGGGAAGTTGCAGCTCGAAGTGTCACTGAAAACAGGGCAGAGAGTTTGGATTAAAGCTCAAGATCGGCCTGAAACTATGGTGATCAAGCTGAGATTCAACGCCCGAGATTTTGTAAAGTAAGTACTGAACTTCAACACAGTACTACTGATGAAGAAAGGGGTCCATGAGGAAGCAGTGCTCAAGCCAGTTCTTAGCTACAGCAAACCAGAACATTACAGAAGATGGCCAGAGAATCAAGCACCATGCCATCCTACAGTAGACTGGCCACTATTACAGGAAGGTTGCCGTTCAAAGAACAACTTCAAAGCTTTGGACTGGGAGGGCCGTGAAGAAATTGGACTATGCTAAAGAAGAACTCCTGTCACAACCTGATGGATTAAAATGGAAAAGGATCATGATTACAGATAAAGCGTCATGATGCTTATGCTTTTTACTTTGCTCTGCTGAACAGCCAGAAATTTTTTTTTCTTTTTGAGGCCTTCTGTCTCAGCCCATCTTCCCTAAAGAACCATCCCACATCCTGAAGAACCGACAGTTCATCCAGCGAAAGTTCCTGTACAAGAATCAGAACGATCCAAGTTTTCTTCGACATTCATCACCTCATGGGGGAAATCAAAACTCCAAGGAGGGGGTGTCAAGAGAAGTGGAGTTTTGATGACTACACTGAGCCCTTTGTGACAACTGAGGATGAAGAATCTGCATCTTCGCATCCCAGATGAACATCTTCTCTTTCCAGGGGATGAGGACGGCGAACTGCAGGAGGGTGATGGACTCCCAGCATGTGAAAGGTCTGACCTCGTGGAGGGGGTGTCAAGAAAATCCGAGCTCATCCCACTTCCCCATGCTGGAGATTTTAGTTTAACAGTAATAATAAATAAAGTTATCTTTAAAATGAATCACTCAAGTGACATCTAGGCCCAACAGTAGACTTAAGTGTCAATAAAGTTAGTTTAACAGTAATAATAAATAAAGTTATCTTTAAAATGAATCACTCAAGTGACATCTAGGCCCAACAGTAGACTTAAGTGTCAATAAAATAAATCTGGTTGTGTGTGTTGTTTTGTCTCATGCAAACTTTGCTTTAATTCTACTTTTTTCTATCTAATCATAAGAAATCATAGTCAGACAGAGAGAGTCATTAAACAGGAAAAGCAGGTTTCCTGGAAAAAGAGGAAGAAAGTTTCCAGCCTGTAGATTTATAAAAATAGCTGAGACTATTTCTTATTTTAAAGCATGAAAGTTTAAAGAATTAAATCTAAACATTTTGAGTAATTTGATAAGATTCAAAGTAAAATACTTATATTAATATTGGTTTACTTGTAATAATGTTTACACTTACATTTGTGGGAACACTTACAAGAAAAACAAGTAACTGTAACTTTGGTATCAAATAATTAGAATCATGGATTATTCTTGGTTTCTTTTCAGAAAACATCTGTAATAACTCACATTAGGATTATAATGCGAGTAATTAATAAGTTATAGTTATAAAATTATAAATGAATGATAAATCAGAGAAGCTGAAGAAAATAAATGTGATATAAGTTATGGTTATAAAATTATAAATGAATGCTAAATCAGAGAAGCTAAAGAAAATAAATGTGATATAAATGTGATTTTGACATTAAACTTGAAATGGTGTAACTGCAATTAAACATCACTGATATGTTGGAGGTAGAGAGTAGGTGAAAGGTGAACGGTTAAGGGAAAAAGGGGAACTAACAGGAGAGCAGAGATGATCAACGCCTTATTTAGGTAAAAGGTTGTGCAGGCAGCAGACACAGGAGGTTGAGCAACCCCGAGACAAAGAAGCACAGACATTAGGACATAATGTCTGAAGGACAGTGATGGATGTGAGGTCATCTGTCTAAGCAGACAGCCAATGAAAACGCACCAAAAGGGTGGATAAACCCTATAAGAGGTAGGTGCAAAAGAGGAACCTTTTGTTGGATCCTCCGGGCAGCTTCGAGCCAAGAGATGGACAAAGAACTCTGCAGCTGAAGAAGAGCCGGGGCCACGGAGCCGAAGACTGTCCCGCTCATGGAGACCAACCGGTCAGGCCCACAACCTGTGGCTTCACATCGCACTTCTCTCATCAGCTGGGTTCAGACCCCAAAGACAAAGATGAAGACAAAGGCAAAGACAAAGAAGAAGAACTGGTGCCTTTTTTCCTGCCAGCACCAAGTCCTGTGTGACCTCACCATCCATGCGGAGAAGAAGCTCATCAGACCTGCGGAGATCCTGACCTTCGCCGATCAACATCCTCCTCCTGCTGCAGCACCTTCTTCATCATCAGACCTACAGAGATCCCTGCCTTCATCGATCGGCGTCTTCCTCCTGCTGCAGCACCTTCTTCATCATCAAGCCAGGTCTGGGGTTCGAAACACCAAACTCCGTCCGTCTCTCTCAAAGGTTCTCTTTTTTTTTCAGTTTTCAGTATCAGCAGTAGGGAAAGATAGACTAGATGATTGATTTTACTTATTTGATTATTTCTGCTACTGAATTAAGCTGTACTGACCCTTGCAAAACTGCCTTACTAATAAAATATTTAGCATAAAGAAAATCTAAAAGATGTTGTGGACATTCAGTTAATGAGTCACCTTAAAGTTCTTTGATGGTTGTAAAATAGCTGTGATGTTTGATTCTGGAGAGGAAAAAGTTTAAAATGTTTTTAGGTTGCTGGTAGCCCAAATTTAAAACGTCATCCTTGGGACTCACCCGAGTCACTAAAACCTACCTGGTTCAATAAGAAATGCAAGTTGTAAAATAGAGAACGAGCGACCGTTAACAGGTGTGCTCTGTGAAACTAGTTGGCTGTAGGCTGCTCAGTCTGGCTAATTCACAGGGGGAAGAAGGGTGGGACACCTGGATGTAGGCCGTCAGAAAACCAGGCGAATCGTTTCTCGAAACCAGCTTAAACAGAGTTTACTTCAGTTCTGGACAGGGTAAATCCCGGCAGATTTAGGAAACTCAATTAACCCGTTAGAAGGAGAGCTGGTAGCACATCTCCCCTCTCAGAAGAGGAAGTAGAGAGTGAGACAGTAGAGACAGAAAGGAGGGGGGGGGTGTTGCGCAACAACAAGAAACTAGTTGCATGTTTGGCACACTTGTGATTTGGGTCCATTGTGCATGTTATCAAAAGAACATGGGATTCAGTAAGTATCACTGAATATGGAGATGCAGCAAGAATGTGTATTGAGGGCAGTCAAAGTCCATCCCACAGACCAAATACATAACAGACAAGTAGAATTTGTATGCATGACACATTAAATAAGAGATCAGCAATTCCAGTTCTTGAGTCACACTCTCCTGTAGCCTTTGGATGTACCCCTGCTCCAACACACCTCGATGAAAAACCTGAATTAACTTTGGAACCGGAAGGCATCCAAATGTTGCAGGACACTGGCACTCAAGGACTAGAGGTGCTGAACCCTGTTATAAATATAATGTCCTACAAAACAGCTTCAAAGAAGTCCTTTGGAATTGTAGCATTGTACATATTCATATTACCATGGCAACGGGTATATATTGTGTGATGTTCCTTCAAATCTTAAGGTTTCTGGGCCCTTTTATGGACTCTGATCTTCAGACATTCTCATAGATTTCCAACTAGATTTCACAGAAAGGCCTTTTCTAGCAGCTGTATTTTCTTTCTCCGAAACCAGTTGAAAGATTCCTTGGTAATGTGTTTGGAACTGGCCTGGCAAAAACTAGTTCCTTGTTCAGGACCCATTTTTAGTGGGCCAGTCTGAGTTTCATGCCTCAGACTTGCCCACTTTAAATAACCTATTGTTATTAAAATTGTGTAATTATAATCTTACAAGTGAAGTCTACAGTAGCATAAGGTTTTGCAAAGCCTTGTAACTTGTGTATTTTTCTAAAATATTTCCAGGTCATTGCTGTTCAATACAGATTTATTTCATCATCTCAAACAATATTCTTTACAGCATATTCTTTTCAACAATATCGGAATCTCTATTTTGTTCAAGTAGGTGTTTAGAGATATTTAAAATTGAAATAAAAGAATACATTAAAATATTAAACATTAAATTAGAAAAAAGAAAGCATTGTACTATTTCATAACACATTATCTCAATTTCCTTTGCAAAGAAAGAGTTCCATCACAACTTAAATTTAACAAATATGGGAAATTAAAGGGCAAATCTCTAACACTATTCTTTACAATAGAATGTCATTGCAAGCAAATTACTGTTCAGAGATATCTAATCCTTATGACCAAAGAATTAAAAGCTATTGCATAATTCTTTGCGAATTTGTTTTGTGGGGCCAAGACATTTCTGCCAGCCATAAAATGTCTTAATCATCTCATCTCACTCTGACTTTAAATGATCTGTATTTGGAAATGTGGTCAACATGGACTGAATGGGTTTGTTCATTTCCTCTGTTGCCATTGAGAAACTATAACCAGGCAGACTACAATTCAAAAACAGCACAGAAACTCATTGTCATTGTTCACAACTCCTCCTTTTGTTTGCTAATTGGCCTGGATGAAATGCATACTGAAAAAATTTATACCGCACATTTAAGGGAGACTCGAGCGGAACTACATCGGAAGGAAACGCCCAGGCTAGTTTGGGACTTGTCTTGCTGAAAAGACAATTCATCCATTCATTTATCTTTTGATTACATGCAAGTACCATTATGTAAATAAATTAACCCCACATAATCATGTTCCCTCCTCCGTTGGCGTGATGGTGAGTTTAGATCTTCTCCAGACATGGAATGTGGTTAAGCTATTGCGGTTGAGTGCATTACTAATTATTTTAATGGAAACACTGCACCTTCTAATTCCAGGTTTGTCTGAAGCTCTCTGTATGTGGTTGTTGGCTTGGGAACAACTGATCACCCGGTCATAAAGCTTGTTGTTGATGGATTATGGTGAAATTACGGTATTTGCCCTTCAAAATTATAGCCACAATGGTGCTTCTATTATGAATGCCATCATTATGGCTGCAAAGGTCTTTGCCATCATGAGATGGTGCTTCTGGAATACCTCGGTAAATAAAAACCTTTTTATATTTCCTCAATTAGGATTTTCCAGCTGATGCTCATTTGGACAGATGAACAGGGTTGCTTTTATAAAACTTACTTTTTTTTTTTTTACTTTTCCATGTCTATTGCATGCCTTTTGCAGCAATTTTTATGACACTAAACACTTATTCCTTCAGTCATTACACTTTATTACACAAGACCATATGAACTTATTTGGGCATATTTGTGTGAGTGGATTACTGCCGATATGAAAAAGTTAGATACCTATTTTCCCCCATTTACATAGCAACAGATACCAACAGTTTATCCATAATAATGAAGATAAATACAGCTGATTCCTATGGAAGGCAGTGAAATGACAACACTTTGCAGGATCATTTGTTTTGCAAACAGTGACAGCACCACATTCATAATCCTCCAATATCTGTGTGGTAGTCCTGAAAGAAAAGCTACACATGTAGGCGGAGCCGCCAGTCCTGGCTAATGACCTAATTTCCCTTGAGGTGCAACAATGGATGGATTGGGAGACAGACAAGCACAGACACAACCAATTAACAAGGAGCCATTTAACCTTCTCACTCAGAGAGACAAGATGGGTTAAATATGTGTGAGGAAAATCAAAAAGCAGCACAGAGATTGAACACAGTGTTTATAAGTATATGCAGGTCCATTAGTTGCTGTATCCATCTCCCCAAGTTCTACAATAGATATACTGTAGGTAGAAATAATGAGCACTCTGTTTATACAGCGGCACATTGTTTTGTTGCTCGCCCCTAAGATGATTCTCTTTTTATCCACCAGTTGGCTTGGATTTTGAATTGTTGTAGACAGAGCACAAACACACATAATCAAAAAAAAAAACTGTTGGAAAATTGAAGCTTAGTCTTTATCAAAGCAATCTGCTTGAAGAGATGTGTACAATGAAGCCCAGCAAGAACACCATTTAAAGCACAGGGAGGTGGGAATAATAATAAAACCCTTGAAGCAACTCTGTTTAAAGATATGAGAAAGTTATTAGACCATAGATTTATGCTTTCATACCAACAAACCCTTTTTCTTCCAGGATAACCATACAAATCATCATACCTTAATTTTACTTGTGTATTTTGAAAAGGACATCTAAAAGCAAAGTACTTTCATGTGCTGCTTACTGAATAAAAACCAATGTGCTTAAATGCAATATAATAATGCAGGTTAAATTCCTCTCACTGCCCATATTAACCTGAATACCAGCACTAAAAGTTTAGAAAAACAATGAACTGGAAGTAACTGCAACAGCATAAAGGAACACTACCTCTGTTCTCAAATGTAAGACATTTTGAAAATATTTGGAGTTCTGTTGCACTCAACCAGACAGTTGATGTCAGCCCGAAGCCACTGGACCAAGAATGAGCTGCCAGGTGTTCTGCCGATAGGTCTGGGTCAGTTCATCCCTGTTCTGTTTTGTAATGTCATTACTTTCAATTCAATTTAGCTTAATTATGTTGTGCAAATCAACAACAAATGTCTCAAGGCACAGAATCCATTTATATACAGCAGTCCACAACTCCTTCCAGTTCCTAACCATGTACTTCACTATTTTGTAAACCTTTATCCTCCTTTAGTAATTTGCATTTTGATGATTTAATCAGACAAAATAAAAAGTTGAAATATCCAGTATATTTGATTTTCACCGCAGACAATTTTCTGAAGATTTTCAATTAAAAACTATTCCCTTTTACTGTGATCTCAGTCTCCATACCACACTGGACTTTGATAAGATTGTGGAAAATTATTCTAAATAATTTCTTACTCATTTCTTAAAGTAGATACATAATAGTTCCAAAGTGTGTACACATTTACATATGGTGATGTCAGAGTGGTGTATTTTATTATACTCGTTTTGGTAAGTTTTAAAGCAAACATGTGGAGCATTACGTTTTATTAGCAAACCTGAGTAAAACCTCAATCATACCAACTATTGCGGCCATGTGTGGGGTGAACGTTTTCCAATCTCTGGTTGTTTCGGCAGGAGATGATAAAAGATGTAACTCCTATTTTTACTAGAGTCTTGTATTTTGAAAATAAAGTCAATCCTACATATTTTTACTGCTGTTGAAAGTTATATATAGATGGACATGAGCAGGTTGTTTGGACTGGGTAAATAACACCATGTAACTATTTACAAAACAAAAGAGCCACACTGCAATTTTGTCTTGTTACTAAAACAAATCATACAAGTAATGAAAAATATGCTTTAATTTAAGTTCTTTGACAAAGGAAATTCACTGTATGCAGAAGCTATGAAATATTTACAAAAAAAATCACATTTTGACAAAGTTCTGCAGAAGTACAAAGTTATGAAGCAGACTGAAATGCATCCAAGTCCAATTAAAAGGTAGATTAAGTAAATTGTATCTTACCTTCATTAAAAACAAATGCAAAGAAAATCAATGCTGTGACTTAACCTTAACTTTCACCTTAAGTCCTTAAAATATTTGTTAGCAAGGCCCCACTCATATAAAAAGGAAAGTGCACTTATATCATCTGGTTACAGGCTGCAGTTCAACAGAATGCAAGTTCACAAAGCATCTGCTGTGATATGAATACATAATAACCATAATTCTGTAGAGTGTTTTATGATGTTACACATACTCTCTTTCTCATCACACTTGCCTACAAACACTTCAGTAAGTAGGAGAGCCAGGATGATTGAACAGCTTCAGATGCAATTAGTGAACAATGCCCTGCTGTAACACTGCAACAAGAGCCTATAGAGAAATAGTGTGGAGTGTAGTTTAGATTGATTCTGTAGAGTGAAGTATAAACATCTTGATTTTTCCTATATGTGAAATTGTGCCCTTTTAGTAAGGATGTATACACACAGAAATATTAAATAAATAGGAAAAGTGCATTTAAAATCTTTTTAGATATTAAATAGGTTAAACAGAAGCATTTCCTACTTATCTTTTATCAAGAGAAGTTTTACTTTTCCATTTAAACTCCTGAGGTTTAACTGAATTTAACGTATAATTAATAGATTGTCTCTGCATAAACTCACCCTGCTGCTTTCAACTTTAATAGTTTTGAATTAATGATTATCAGACATGATTAAACTGTGTCATATGACATTAAAGAGACAATTGTTTTATTACAATAAATTAGCCACTTGTTTATAAAAATCCATGGGCTTATGGTGTGTTGTTTGTGCACCTGAATTCATTAGTCTGGTGACAGTTTGCAAAAACAGCCTCTGCTTTGTGTTGTCTCATAACAGTCTGCACTACCGCAGCTCGTATTTACAGAGCACAAAGCATGCAGCGAACGCAGCATCAGAGCAGTGCCTGTTAAAATGTTGCATCCAGTTTGTGCCAGCTCCAGGCAATGGATAATTGAAAGAAGACAGAATCCAGGTCTTATTTCTCCCTGGTTATTATTTTGTCGGAAGGGTGTGTTTGAATCTGCTTTTCAGTTAATCTCTTCAGGGGTTTGAGCAAAGCTGCACCGAGCTCTATATGTGAAGTCTTGACGTTTTTCAAAGAGAATTAACCATCTTTATCGGAGAAAAGTAAAACAAAATCTATCATTTCCTTTTCTGAGAGGTAGAGAAACTGCTCACTAAAGCTTAAGCACAGAATTTGACATGAAAGAGTCAGACATTAAGTGGCTGTTCCTTCCTTCTGACACTCTCATGTTTCTGTGATGTCTAAGTGTGCACACACTTAATATAAAACTTTGTTGAATCACCTTTTGATCCAATTTCAGCTTCAGTTTTCTTCGGTTTACATGCAACATTAATTACTTTATAAGTCGGAACCAGAAATGAATATCAGTTACATTGACATTTGCATCCTTTATCTAAAGCGATACTTAGCAACGAGATCAAAAGCGTCCCAGTATACAGCAATATCAGTAGAAAAAATTCTACAGAAGCTTCACAGCATTTCATGTAGCAAATACGAGAGAAATGCAAAGACAATCTTCAATAATCTTAAAAGCAGGGACATTAAAAGTGTTGGATGTTTCTCCAAAATTGATGAAATGGCAAAATTTAAACTGCTAAGTTTAAATTTAGAAATGAACTGTAGATATTTCTGGCAAAGAACTAGTAGTAGGGTTGCAAAACAAAGCTCACTTTTTGCAAAGAAAACCTGCAGACCTGACTAAAATCTCCCAAAAACTCGTGGAAAAACGTCTTACAGTCTGATGAAATTACACTTGAACTTTCAACCACAGCTCTAAAAAGATAAGTTTGATGCTGAAAAATGACAGATTATCAAAAATAATCATAATCTGGGCTTTTCTTTAGATGGGACTAGGTTTCTTCTTACATCTGGATGAAATTATGGAAAGTCCTAAAAGATAAAAGTTAAAAATAATTCATTATAGTGAAATTTGCATAAGTTTTACAATGATGAAATTGTAAAGGCTGTGCAGTTTTGCGAGCCTCTAATCTGGTTTTTCATTTATTATTTCTGAGGTGCTTCTTTTTGATTTGCATCTAATCAGTTAGACGTGTCTCTCATGTACTTTATCTTTCTTATGGCATGTATTGTTAATGTGCAGACAAGCCACGTGGAAAAATCTTAATCTAAGTGAGACGTTACCAAATGATGGTAAAAAGCCCAAATGTATCAAACTTTATGGAACAGAATATCTTTCTATGCATTATGCCTTGTTGTCCTCCCTCTCCCCAAGGCCTCCCTTTAGCCGTCAATGCAGCTCATCTATTATGACAGGTGTGTGCAGAGAGGAGTAGTTATTTGAGGAAGAAAACAAGAAGATGGGATAGAGCATCACATTATGAACAAGGACATGAGGAGCCAGATTAAAGTGCACTGGAGTAAACAACAACAAAGACCACACTTTGTTCTGAAGCACCTTGTTTCTGCTCTCGTGGTTTAAAAGAGACTCCTTCTCTTTCACGTCCGCTTTTCTTTATCTCACGGGCAATTTTCTGCTTTCTTGCCGTCAGTCTCCTTTTCTCGGTCATGCCTGTACTCTGTCTCGAAGGACACATTTACAACTGTGCAGAATTAACTCCCTCCACTGCAGATTGATGATCACAGACATTGTCCTACTTTTGACCTTACAGCTTACAGCTGCTGCTTGAGGAGGATTTAGTGTCCATCGGTGCAAACAGGTAAGCTTGGGCTCTATTGACCCCCTTTTTCCAATCTTATGAGCTAATATAGAAATAAATTATAGTTTGGAAAAGTGTTTTTTAGCATGCAAAATTATGCTGCATGAGGTCATCTGTGACTCACTGAGGAAACAATAAACATATTACAAGAGTGGAATGACATCTGCCTATTTGCCTATTTATAGGTGTCCTATTAAAATACTCGTCCTTTCTTAACCGTATGTAGAGTGTTGCTAAATTCCTCTTAAAGGGAAAGTAAGACATAACAAAAAGGCGACCTTGCAAGTAGTGAAACTATTAAATATGTTTTATTAGATATAAAACATTGCATTAGAAAAATACTGCCAGCCAACAAATTGTATTCTCTGTGAATGTTTGTAAAATGCATAACTTTTCAAGTATGGATTAGGATCTAACATGTTGTCTAGAATTCAGGGTTCATTTAGATAAAGAACTGAATTCCTCTACAACAAAACTAAATGTGTTACAGCAATTTTGTATTTTATTTTTTATTTAACGAATTTTAGACCTTAAATCTTAAAACCAAAATTTATATTACATGAGGAATTATATCTTAGGAGAGCAAAGGAGGAAGAGGTAAATCACCATAAGTCTGTAATAATAATAATAATAAAAAAAAATCCTTTCTTGAAGTATAACACTTAAAGACGTTGACCCACTTAACTATGTCTTTACAATGTTTGAATTATTCATTTTAAATGAACTGACCAAATCTCTTAAAAACATCACTTTTGCCATTAAAACTTAATTTTGATCACAATAAAAGATGTATAGCAGGTTATATAACTGTAATAACTTTGGCTCTCATTGTCCTCGACTTCTGCTGACTGAGCGAAACGTGTGGCGAAGACTTCCACAGCGCGCCAAGCTTTCTTTTTAGGAACAAGAACAGCTACATGAATAATACTGAGATATGAAGCAAATTTGAATGAGCAGTTCCTGAACAGGCTTCTGTGTTTTAGGAATGACAGAACTCTGAGCTGGAAAGGGGGTTCACATAATTAAAGTTTGAGTTAAGATCAAATATGTTACTGTTAACTCTGTAAAGACAATTAATACGCAAGTATGAATTGATACCACATTAAATGGTGATGAGGGGTCTGGGTTAACATTTTTCTGAATACAAAAGGCTTCCTAGAATATTTTTATTACAATACTACGTCTGGCAGACGTACTCACAGAATATATTCACTGAAACTTGAGTACAGAGTGAAAAAATTATGTAAAAAATATATGTTCTAGTTGATTTGGAGTCAGAGCTGTTCAAATGTTCAAATCAACAGCTTATTTTGGCTCAAACTGGCCAAACAAGGACCTTCAAGCACATTTGGTCCCCTGTGACAATAAAAGTCAGCCTGAAAAAAAAAAGATTGAAAAACCTCTACTCCTGGGTCAGGACTGTAAAACTGTAAAATAAGTTTGTTTAGGATACTTATTTTACTGCTAATTCAGTCATAGTGTCAAATATTTCAACAAAACTCAAAAACATTATCAGGATGAAGCACAGAAAGTGATACATAAATATATTTATATACCGCCTTCAGACTGATCATAATAAGATTTAATTCAGTTTTTGTGGGTGTAATGCATTTCCATCATGGAAATAATGGCTGTATGGTCACTTTTTCTTTTTTTTTTTTGCATGCTAAAGTCCAGAACTGGAATCTTTGCGTTGTGTTTCTGGTACACCCATAAGTCTGAAGCACAAGCGCCATTTGAAAACAACAGTGATGGGCAACAAAACTGCTTTTCTTGGTCCTCTGGAGGTAAATTTTGTTTCATAAAACAATCTGATGGAATGCTGGTAAAGGATAGTGTTATGTGCAAGTTGTGCAAAAAGGAGTTGGCTCATCACCAAATATATTCAAGCCTAAAATATCATCTCAATGCAAACACAGACATCCTCAGTGCTAACGTTGGCATTCACCACCCACATTTCTAAAGAAATATCTTTTCGATTAAGTTATATGAATGACCAGGGCTTCCTAACACTTGAAAACTGAATTGGTATAATGACACTTTGCATCAATCTAAGGGTTGAATAACCTCTTTAACAGACTAAAAACAAATATCTCTGTTGTTTTTGAGCTCAGGTGTCTATCAATTCAATTCTCTAGCAGCAAAAAAGGTTTTTAGATTGTAAATGTTTCTTATTATGTAGACATATGGGTTTTGATTAAAATGTGATCAACAGCAATAAATTTACAGACTCTGCAATTAACTCAATTAACATTTTTAATCAAGTCCCACCACTAGTACTTTAATAAAGTCAGGTCTGATAGTGAGTCAACTAAAATCAATAACACTGAGCAATTCCTACCCCTTGCCCTTCTACTGAAATGCAAGCTATACTTGTTTTTGATCAGTTGATATTTACACGTATTTTGGTTTCATTAACATTGCAGTTGCAGCTGAAATATATATAATATGTCTACTTAACCTCCATTTCTTTGAGTTTGCTGCATAAATTCCTTTCTCTAAAAAGCCAATTAAAGTATCTCCCCATGTGGTTTGTGTTGATTAAAGAAGCAAGTGTAATATTTAATGGGCGCTAGGCTGTACGCAAACCCTACTGGCACATAGTTGAATGTTAAATAATATTAATAAAACAGTCAGACAGCAGCTATAAAATAAGATTACAGTTGTCAGAGAACAGAAATGATTCAGAGGGCCCTGAATATAAATGACTGCCACGGCTCAGGTTCTGTACTACACAAGGAGGAGCTTCGTCTCTGCATGAGTTAATCTAATTACGGAGGGAAGATATTTATGACAAACAAGAGTATCCATAAGAAATCCAATGAGAGACAGAGAGAGAAACTTTAAAGGCCAAATATCAATTAGTAGGAGCCAAGAGAATCATGCATCTTCATCTGCAGTGCCACATAAAGATTTGTAAAATCCTTAGAACTTTCACAATTTTATAACATTAAATTATTTTAATGGGATTTTATGCAATAGACGCAGTGAAAAAGTGTGAAGGGGAAGGAAAATTATGCATTATTTTAAAAAGATTTTAATAAAAATCTGGAAAACAAAAATAAACAAAACCCACAGCTGTTTTGTGACAGTATCAGAAGTCAGAGAGCATTAGTTAACAAACAACATCACGCAAACAAAACACAGCCGGCAGTTCAGGGACAGGAAATCAGAAATATGAATGATGAGTTGATTTCAATTCATGAAATGCCTGTGAAAGCCATATGAAGTCAGCCGTTCACCACACAGAATGTAATTGGAACAGCAAACACGTAGAAGATGTACTGGTCAGATGAGAGCAAAACATAACTTAATGGTGCACATGTTAAACATGCGTGGGATGAAAAAATGGAAAATACTGGCAGCATCATGCTGTTTTTCTTTAGCAGAGATATGGAAGCTGGTCTGGATTGATGGAAGGCTGAACTAAACTCAGGGCGATCCTGGAACAAAACCGGTTGGAGACAACAAAAGACTTTAGACTGGGGTGGAGGTTCTCTGTGCAGAAGATTTGGCCAGAGAAACAATAGTAGGGTTTAGATCAATGAAATATTTTCATGTATCAGCATGGTCTAGACTGAAAGTGTGGTAACATTTAAAATTTCATGTTAACCAACATTGTCCATCCTCTATGTTGCTTAGTCAGACTAAATCTTCACCAAAGTAAAGTAAAGTTTATTGAATGTGAAAAAGTTTAACACTGCAGAACCATCTGGGATGAGGATGAAACTAAGGTTTAAATCCATAGTTAACATTTGATGGTTTCTTGAAAAAATTTAAAGGATGTGGCCTTAAATAGACTTGCAGAATTACCTCAATAGTACAGAACTCACCGTAAAATCTTGGCCAGGCAGCAGAAAGGGCAACGTTTCTATGTTTCTATAAAAATCTGGTACCTTACAGATTTCTAAACACACACAATGCATCAAGGAAATGTGTAGCTCCTCAAACAACTCTACCAGGAAGAAAGCTCTGCTTCAGGATTTTAACCTGAGTCTCTCATGCATGCAGCCAAAACTGCTAAGCTCCTGCCAAGCATTAATCATTCAGTACTCCAATTTCCAGTGCTGCTACTTGGTTAAAGTTTTCCTGATTTGTAGTTCATGCCAAAGATTTTTCGTTTTACTATTTCCTGTGCTGAAGGCAAACAATAATTTAGCAGGAACAAAAACTTCACAGAAACAGTTTAATGAGGCTCCACAGAAAAGCAATCACACTCTCCTTCATCTATTCAGCACGAAGAGGAACTTTGGGAAGCATTAAACCTTTAAAACTTTATTAAGCGCAATATTGAAAGGAATAAATCAAAAGGCACAAGAAATGAAACCACAGTTTATGTTAAAGGTGCAGCACTTGCTGGGTGACAAAAGAAGAAAGCCAAAGCAAACAGATCGATGTTTTGTTACAGACCTGATCGCGAATTTAAAAAAAGTGACATTTAAGACCATGGATCTAACCTTTAGGATCCATCCGTCCCTTCCACAAAATATTAGATTTTGTTCAATGCTTTTCTGCACAATTAGAAAGGCTACAAATAAAATCTAATCCTTTTTCAATAAATAAATAACATGCGACAACCCTTTTCTTCAATAAAATGATGCCGAATGATAAGCACGCCCAAAGGTCAAATTCATTTCCCATCTGTAGTGGATGTAGTGACAACGGCTTGCAGAAATCATCACACTCTCATGAATGTCATTAAGATTATTGTATGGTTTGCCTAATCAGATCTGCAGGGTGTTTGTTGTAGTTTTATTTAACCTGGGAGAAACTGATGCAATCAATATTGAAACATTATCATTTTGCAGGCTGCACTTCTGGGACAACATTGAATTCTGCGTGAGACACAACAAGCAACGAGCTGGAGTTGCGACGAGTCTAATATCACACAAAACAATGTGTGAAGCCCTGTTATTATCCCTCAAAGGAGAAATAATTTGACATTTAATAGAAATGTTTGGGATGTTGCTTGTTTTGCAGAGCTGATGAAACTAAACAGCCTCAGCGAGGAAAAGGGGGAAGCTGTGGCGTTATTAAAAGATAGCAAGTTGAAGGAGTCCTCCCTCTTTGCAGCTTCTGTGAAAGTGATGTTTGTGGCGCAATAAGCATGATGAGTTTTTAATGCCGTGAGATATTTCTTCTGGTCTTGTGCTTTCTGCTGACTTCTACACACACTGAATCTGCAAGATAACTTCTCTCCCAAAAACCCCAGCATAGGTGGCGAAAATAACCTATATGTACATTTTGAAGGGAAACTCTAGTGGTCTCAAGAGCACCTGCAAGTTAGTTGCAAAAAAATATCTTGTTTTAACCCCAACAATGACCACAGGAAGAACTAGCTGACTAAGAAACAGCAGAGGCATCCAGTTCAATAAAATGTACCATGGCAAGTGGACATAACCAACTTGCAGCTGTACATTATCCTGGATGGAAGCCCCTCTGGAAGTCCTGGAGACGCCGGGAACAAAGCGGGCGCTCACACCAAAGCATGTCCTGCTTGTTCTGGCAGGTGTGGATTGAGGCAATCCAGAAAGAAAGCTGCTGCTTTGTGACAGGGCCTGGACATGTTGGGTTTTGCCCAACACCACAAGAGCTGGTGGCTTCTCCAGAAACTCTTAGCTCCGTTTGTGTAAAACAGGAGAGGAAAACAGCAGTGGAGCAAATGCTGTGAGAGTTTTGAGAAACCACTGCATGCAAAAAGCCAGGCTTAGACTTCAGAGAAACTGAAGTCACCGGGTCAAAGTGGGGGCAGGAGTGAATTTCAGAGACAATCTCCTGAGTGTCCATCTCCCCTGTACGTGGTCAGCCATCCAAAAGCAAGAGAAGTCTCAGACGGTTTGCTCAACTCTAAAAATAGTTTTTGGGTGAATGCCAGTTAATGACTTGTTAGACAATTTCACTTATCAGAACCAAAGAACTTAGAGTTCAGCTCCAGTTAGTTTGGCTCCAGTCAAGCCATCCAGATAAGTGATGGAGAAACAATCTGAAGCAAGGAGAGACTTTAAGCTGGGTACATACTCAGCAGAAACTCAATGGCCTGCCGGACACAAAAATATAGATCTTCATTAGTTTGAGAGTTCTTGCCAAATAAAAAAGATTATTTGGCAATAATCTTTTTTCTTGTGCGGTGTCCTACAACTATAATGTGACTGGCTAGAAATTATAAATGAACTAGGTTACCACTAAGAAACTTGCTTCAGTGGGAGGGCAGTATAAAGACTTGTGAAGAATGAAACATCTTCAAATGCCTCACAAAGAAATGGAGTCTTTTGTATAGTTTGCAAGAACGCATTTTTGCAGATCATACATTATATTCAGCTTCCAATCATGACTGGCATAATGAGAGGCATGATTCTGAGGAATACATTGAGGGAGCAGATCACATGAATGAGAATGGCTCATGAGCTTCTCATTCATGGCTCATGAGCTTCGTCAGCAGCTGTTCTGCACATAAGGACGGTTCCAGCAGTTAGACAATGATTGTATTTGTTAAACTGACTACCTTTGGAGGTCCTGTCAACCCACCTACATCACAACATATTTGATTTGTTGCAAAATCAGCAAATTAACTTTCCTTAATATAGCAAACATATTTCACTAAATGTCGATTGTGCCTATATTGTGTATTTAAACATTAAAGGTGCAATTTGTAGCTTAATCAATGCCTTCTTATTTATGGGTTTAATCAGTTCTGTTGTGTAGTAACAGTAGAAGCGGGGAAAAAATAAGCCACAAATTCATTGTGGCATGTTTTTTGTGTAAACGTGAAAAGGCAGAAATCCTCATAGTACATTTAACATAATGATTTTACTTCCAGTCATGGAAATACAAGACACACTGAGCTGAACTCCTGTAAAATCCTTCCTGCAGCAGGATACATCATGGTGTTTTGTCATGCGCTTGGGTTCCAACAGTAAACACAACAATCATGGCAGAGAGAAACGACTGTTACGAGTTCACAGAGGAGGAGGAATGATTGACAAGCTGGAAAGTCAAATTTTATTTTCCATTTCATCGGAACCCAAAAAAAAGAACAGAAGACATTGGTGGGACATTTGCCTGCTGCATCAGACCGGGATTGAGGAAAGGGAGTTGGGTGTTTTGAACCAAATAGTACGTACTTCCTCACAACCTCGAACAAAAACTATCTATCCTGCTTTCTGACTGAATGTTGAGTAAATGGGGCCGCTTTCCACATAAACAAACACACCCTTGAGATTCTGACCAATCACAAAATACTTTTACATGCAGAGGGGGGTCGAAAAGTTCACCAGGAGGATCCTGACAAGAAGGGGTGGATGACATGATGCTGAGATCAAATTACATATTAAACAAAATCCAGTATCAAAAATGTTAAACTGCTTCGTTTAAATATTGTTCTGAAATCATTTGAATTAGAATCAAAAGCAGATCTTTGAATAGAAACACTATCCAGGTAATTGGTCCGATCCATCAGTTCAGATTATTGTCTAAACACCGATGACCCTTAAGAACACTGATTCTGCTAAAACCTTGTCACCTCTTGCACTCAGGGTGTGATTAACGACGCCTGATGAGGCAACATTAGCAACCTACCAGACCACCGACTTTTTTTTTTTTTTTCTCTAGGAGTAGTGAAGCAGCGCAATTTACCGAGCAGCAGGGTACGAGCACAACAAGAGAGAGCTGATCGAGACGGAGCCAATTTGCACGTCAGCCGAGGGAAGCGTCAATGGCAGGACTACAAAAAACACACATAAAGGAAGAGACGGCGAGACAAACGGGAGTAAGCAGGAACCCGCTGCAATTTCCCACTTTAAT
The DNA here is from genome assembly GCF_003331165.1 of Xiphophorus hellerii. Taxonomy (NCBI): domain Eukaryota; kingdom Metazoa; phylum Chordata; class Actinopteri; order Cyprinodontiformes; family Poeciliidae; genus Xiphophorus; species Xiphophorus hellerii. The sequence goes on along the minus strand of NC_045690.1, from coordinate 15,702,307 downwards.
TAACATGACCCCTGTTATAGGAAGCACAAGCCAGTTCAGGATCCGGCAGGGGCGCTCATTGTTGTCTACATTAGCAAATTTGGAGATAAGCTGGCTAATTGACTGATTTATTAAACAGCAAATTAAGCTATGACGCTCCAGTCCCCCAGACAGGAGCTCGAGTGGTTTTCTCCGATGCATAACTGAGCGGCATGTCCCTACCTGTGCTCCTAGGCTCCAGTAACACAGCTAATGGGAGCTTTGGCCTCCACAGATGACAAGTGTTGTGTAACAGAGTGTGGTCACGCTAACGCAAACAGGCCTTGCTCATCACTAGACCGACTGCAGAGCGTATCCACCCGCTGTTGATTTTTCTGACTTGCACTTCAGACGGGGAATATGTCACAGCTTTAGTAACACCCGTCGCTGCATATGCATGGAGGAATTTGTCAGTATGTGCGTTTACTTTATCTCTGCCACCCGTAGTCTGAGTTTTACTGAAGCAACAAGAGGAGTCTCAGACAAAACAGAGCTCTCCTGCAAACAGTGCATTATAAAAAATGTTTTTAAAAAGCGAGCAATGCAAGAACACCAAACAAAAATATTCTCTCAAAGTTTTCTATAGTGTTGCCGTCTTTATTTTCTGTTGTATTGTTTTCTTTTTCCTCCAAAAGTGTTGCTCTGTGTCGTGAAATATGCGTTTTGATTTTTTTTTTGTTTGGTTTCCTCATCTTTGGATATATAAAAATCTAGATGTTGTTTTTGTACCTCTGAGCCTCTGAAGGAAATGGCAAACATGCAGCAAATCCCAGCTCTGAGAAAGCCTTCAAAGCTGCCACATTTATTTCCCCAAAACAAACAAGAAGAAAGGAGGAAAGAAAAACATAAAATTGCTGCAGCAACTGTCAGAGTATGCTTGTTAAGAGATTAGTATTTTTTTTTTAAACACTGTGGTTCGAAGTTTGTGTGACTTTTCATCATGAATGCCGTCACTGATACCTCTGCACCTTACACTCCTTTTAATACCAATAATGAAACAAATGAGGCCAGTTTAAGATGCTCAGTGGAAGAAATCACTCATAACTCAATCACTTCTTAAAACCTCACACCACATTTGCAAAACAAATAAACCAGAAATCCCTACAGCAGTTTACTGAGGAGTGATTTTCTGCAACCTTTACATGGCCGAGAGGACTTCCTGGCTTGAGCACACAAACGCGGCCAAAAGAGACAGAGCGAGGGGAGGAGGGAAGGCTGAGGAGAGGATGGGAAATGCTGTGAGCAATCTGTCATCGGAGATGCTGGAAATGGCAAGGAAATGATTGCGTGGGGCAGCGAGGATGTGAGTAGGCAAACTAATCGGAGTCTGACTATTAATTCCTGTCGCACTGATTAAAAGGGTTTTGAAAAGGAGAAGGGAAAATAGCTGAGAATGACTGGCTTTCAGGGAGAAACAAACAGTCAGCTTAGCCTTTGTTTTTTCCTCTCTTGCATGAACAAGGCAAGGTTTGTGCTCGTTTATGTTTCATGCTCAGAGGCCTAAGCTCCAAGACTGGTTCAAGTGCAAAAAAAAAAAAGGTGCATTTTTTTTGTATTAAAAAAAAAAATCTGCAGAAAAATGCATTAAGTTGGGTTTCGGACCCTCCCTAAATAAATTTTAATACATGGATTACCCACATTCACATTTAGTTCATTCTATGAAGCATGCTTTGTTTTTATTTTAAAAATTTCTATGACGAAATAGTTTTGCCAGTTAAAAAAAAAACAAAAAAACAACAGCATTGATTTCAGCATTTTTACAAATGACTTAAAAACATTTGAGCCGAACCGTATTTATATGTGGTTGATAAATGTGTCTACACGTTTCCACTGCAGCAAAGTTGGAAGTATCTACAGTTGATTGTAAATGCCCACCAAATGCTGATTTTAATCATGACGGCCTTTTAATGTCTAAAGGTGCAAAGACTGAAAGAGTGTCCTACAAGTCCTTGAAAAATATGGATTAAAGAACAGCTTCCATTATTGTATAATTCTCTAATCTTTAAAACTCAAAATGAAAATTGCTTTTTTTTTCACCTTTCTGCCTGTGACCGATTGAAGTGATAAACTGCACATGCTTCCACTTTAGGAGATTCAATTAATCACGCTACTTTCGGTTTAATTTTAAATGCAAAATCTACATAATGGTTCCTTTTGAATATTCCCAGAATTTGGTAAAACAGCATTTTCATAGCAATCACCATAGAATCATTTACAAGTTTAGAAGTTCGGTATAAGTTATTGAACTAAAACAGTCAAAAGAAAAGCACCAGTGAACCTTTGCCATGACCCACTTGCTGGTTCAAACTTGTTCCTTCTACAGGACAGTTTTGCTAGATACTGTCCTGTTGATCTGGAATGCTCCACAAAAGCCGAGGTTTTGTACGATGGCCTTACCCAGTTAGCTAGCCTTCACAGTGTTGACCTCATCACAACACTAAAATGAAAACACTTATTTCTGTTAATAGTGTCCAATGTTGATTTCCCCCACACAGAACTGTGGCTGCTTTAGCACTTGTGCCTCTGAGTTGCGTTCATCTGGGAACGTTTCTGACAGTTTATAGATAAAACATTAGCAGGGGCATTGCAGATGGTTCTGAGGCCAAATGTCACTGCATGGCTTTTAGGAAGCAGATTGGTCAGAAGGAAAGAGCCACGGTGGTTAAAATGGAGATCAGGGAAGCCGTTTTAAATTCTGACACCATCTGGATCCGCTCTGTGGGCTTCCAGCATGCATCTGATGGGAAACTTTGGACCCATGATTGATTGGCAAGTATTTCAGATGAGGGCTGTATTTGGCAAGGACCGCTGGCTGGCGGTGATGAGGGAATCAGAGCTCTCGCCTCAAAGCAAGGAGGAATCGCTTTGGCATAATTTAGTTCCGTGACTGACTGAGGATGAGAGAAGGTTTCCTCCTTCACTGACAAGAGCTACAGTCACAAATGTATGTAAATAGACTGAGTGTGGATATCATTTTCCAACACAGTATCGGTTTCTCATTTCTTTACCCAAGAAACAGCGCTGCCCACTCTTTGAATTCCCTAGTTAGGAATGATTATATTCATAAACAATGAATAAAATTAATTTGTGTGGATTTAATTAAACATGACTTATTTGGAGGAATTTCTCCACCTAAAGCGCATCAATTATACTCTGGATTTCAGAGCCACAGTTGCTGTAACTAAGGACAGCTCATGGATTTCTACATCGATACAAAGCTGGAGTTTTTACACTTTCCTTTTAAAGTTAGATTACTCTGGAAAATGTCAAGGCGGCAGCTGTGTTGGGAGTTCGGAGGTTCTGGATCATCAACACAGCAAGTGCAAAATATAAAGTTTTCCTCCTGCGCCAGTCTAAATACTGATCCATGAGTCAAATTTGTCCTCACTGTAGCTTAATTGCCCAAATTTCAATATTAATTGCTTCCTTTTGGATTTTTTTTTCTAAATCAGGCAATTGTCACGCAATTCAATTAGTGAGAGCAAAAATAAACAACAATGAGCTGCATTTGATTTTGCCGTCACAATGGGGCTTAATGGGCTGTGCTCAGTTATTCAGAGAGCAACAGAAGCTGAAAGGCTGAGCTTTCCTCGCCAATGCAACGTGTTTGTATGAAAGGAGGAGGATGTTTCTGCAGAATTTGAGGGGTCGTGATCCTAATCTCAGAACCACCAAAGCAGAGCGCAGAGATCTCGACAGGAAATTAAGCTTTTGTGCCCTTCCCAAACCCAAGAAGAGACTGGTTGCAGAAATGTTTTCCTTCAACAACAAAACTAAGGTGTTTCCTCAGGTATAAAGGTCCATCACAATGATTAACATATAAACAAAAAGTTTATTTTTCTAATGTAATTTCATTCCTGTATTTTATCTACTCATCACATGGACAGTGATGTAATTTTTCTATGGTGGGTATGGCTTAAAGCTTTATTTGAATAGTACTAAAAAGCAATAAAAAAAATAAATATCAGTTTCAAGAAAAACATGTCCATGTACTGTGAATACTATGCTCTCATATTTAGCCTGGGACTCATTTTGCTTAAATAATTACAATAATACAGAGTGGCGTGATGATGACGAGGCTGTGAAACAATTAAAAGGTTTAGAGAGCCCAGAAATCTGGAAAAACAGCCTTCAGCTCGTCTTGAATCTCCACAAAATTACTACGAGTTAACTTGATTTTCCCAAAGTTTTGCTTATATTTTGTTCTGTTCACATTTATCTACCACATTTTTTTTCCACTCAACCTTTCGTTAAAATGCTTAAATGCAGCATTTTAAATAGCCAGCTTCTTCAACAATTACTTTTTATGTTCAACCTTCCTTGGCAATTAAATGAAGTTTATGGCATAAATGTTGTATGCATTTGTACAGTTTGTATAATTTTTTTTCTTTTCTTTTAAGAGGCCAACCTATTTTTTTCTATTAAAAACTTTGAAGGCAATAACAAGGTGATTACAAGCATGACTGGCTTTATAGGTTTAAAGACTCATGATCAGAGTTTCATTCTGTAGGAACCGGGCCAAAATGGCTAATTGAAATGAAAAGGTTGCTGACCTTGGTATTGGCCATTTCACGGTCATACCATATCATAATTAAATAACACAAATAAAAAAATAAATGCTGGAAATATATCCCTGTGTGCAACTGATTTAAGCTAGTTTTATGGACGAATCACTGAAATGTGCTCACTTTTTATTGTGCTTCATTAAGATACAGCTGTATGTCAGATGTTTCGTTCGCCACTTTTCTTCCTGATTTAAATCATGTTTCATTTAGGTCATAGGTGTTTTAAAAGGCACAACCAGATCAGTTAATCAGCATGAGCACAGGGGGGGAGACAGCCAGAGAAAAGAAAAAAGAAAACAAGGTTACGACTGAGCACAGGATTTGATTTTCGTTTTCCACTCCTGCCCAAATGCCAAGCTGATTTTTATAACTCCGGCTCATACCGACCGGATGTTCAAGTAGCCACTCTTTTTTTTTTACCCCATGTTAGCAGTTACCCGTGTTTGAGCGTTTGAACTTAAGGAGTGGTCACAACACAAGCGCAAGACGTCACAATGAGCCAAGTGACAGCAACACGTCAGGCTGCGCTTTCCCTTCACACCTATCAAAGCAGGGAACGACAGCAGGGATGACAGATTTTTCATGTTTCGTGTCCAATTCAACCATCGTCAGTGTTCCAATGCAGCGCCACTCGCCTGGGATGGCAACAGAAAATCTGAAAGTCAAAATTTTGTGAAGTGAAACAGATGAGAGCATGTCAGAGTGCTGCTTGTTTAAATAAACCTCCATGGAGGATGGAGATGCTGTATTGAACTGTTTGCATAAGGGCACAACTTAAGCAAACAAGGTTCCTTGGATCCTCCAGTTTATTAAGGAAATTGTGCAGCAGGAAATTTTGAAACCTAAGTCAAGCAAACTAGGCTGTGCGGTGAATGACAGATAGAGCACAAAGACAGCAAGGAGTGAGGAGGAGAAGACTCAGCAGCAGCAAGCTGGATTTTAATTGGCTATTTGTTTTTCATCAGTCCCACAGGAGACAATATTTATGAGTCTGATCGTTCCACGTTGCTCTGAAGGTACCAGACTGCCTGCTAGAACGTGATACGCAGTGAATCTTGAATTTTTTCTCTCCGTTTCCCTCTTTACTGTGAAGCCGTTTCTGTTCTGCATGCAATCTAAGTCTAACTTAGTCTCATAACACGTGTGGGGAGTGCTGCAACAGCTACAGAGGCTGTTAATAAAAGTCAGGAAACGTCTTCTGGGAAAGACCACATATAATTTGTTGAATCCATTTCAAAAGTACACAGAAACCCCAAACAAGAGCAGTTTTAACAAAACAGAACAGCAGTAGCATGTCTCAGCTATCACCATTTGCATTCATTTGCTGATATAATGAGCCAAAAGGCCAGGTGGAGGCAGAACAGGACCAAGCCTCACGCTGGCAATCAGATTAAGATATCAGAGGAAAAGGTTTGCCTAATAGAAAACCTAGAGAGATAAGCCATTCTATGAAATTATTGATGAGGTTTTGGAGCGCTGATGAGAATGTTTGACTAACCTGACCCTGGGTTAATCAGAATTTCAGAGATGCTGCTGAGAGGGGGTAAGTTTCTGTCCCTACCTCCCAGCGTGGAGCTGAGGAGTCACAAAAACAGGCCCAAAGCGCATTCAGTAAAAGTTCACTTCCCTTTGATTTTTATTTATTTTTGTTTACATTTTATCATTGTACAACCAAAAACTTTTACAAGACTCAGACCAGAACAAAGGAGTGCATTATTGTTACTATGAAAGGCTGTTGTGTTTGTTAGACAACATTAGTGAACAAAATAACACAATGAAAACCAAGGAATACACCACAACACACCAGGTAGGTTGGTATAGAGTTGTGGAGAATTGTAAAGCACAGTTAGACTATAAAACAGTCTCACAGAGCTTCGTTTAATCCATCATTTGGACATGGAAAGAGTACGCTTTAACTACAAACATGGTTGTCCAACTGGCAGGTAGGACAGGACAAGGTGTGCATTAATCAGAAGCAGTCAGTCAAGATCCACAGCTCAGGTGAGAGCATCTGTTGTGACATGAACTAGCAGATGTGCATTACTTAAAGCCAAGTTTTATTGGAAGAGTGGCAAAAAAAAGCTTCTATTGTGAGCCATGTATGGGGAAACTAGAGGTGGAAGAAAGTGCACTGGTAATAAGAGACCATAACAAAACGTTATTGGTATAAAATGCCAAAAACTAACCTGTCATATCACCCTGAATACACCACACCACTATAAAAGATGGTGGTAGCAGCATCATGCTGTGGTGACACTTTGCTTCAGGGACTGGGAGGCTGATTGGAGTTCAAGGGGAGAGAGATTTAGCTAATTGAAGTGTAGCTCTATATTTGCAGCAAAAGCAGTTCTATTCTTCTATATAGTATAGTTAGAATTATGCACCATTTTGTGTTGTTTTATCACATAAAATCCAACTAAAACCTTTTTAAATTTTAGCTATAATGTGATAAAATGTGGAAAAGTACAAAGACTGTGAATACTTCTCGAAGGCATAGTTTAAGTACCAGTAAATCTTTTTCCATCACAGCACAACAAAATACCATCTGTTCTCAATAGAAACACGATGCTTGTATCTGATTTTTGAGAACAGCATGCGTTCTGGTTGTAGAAAATTGTCAGCAACATAATAGAAAAAGGGTCAGTCTAAATTCTTTTTTTTCAAGAGGAACCCTTGGGGGTTTTTACCTTCTACTAGTGTTGTTGGTAAAAAAAAAAAGAAAAAGAAAAAGAAACAAAGAAGTTAACTTAGAACTGGAAAATGTGCTCCCACACATCCTCCCACTTGCACAAAATGCACCTTCACACGCCCACAAATAGCTTAACGCAAGTTCACTTAGCAATTGACCTGCTACGTAGTCAGAACATAAGTACTGCAAAGAGTTCAGACTGCAAGCACAGAACAAAACTTTGAGCATCTTGTCAGCTGGAAAAATTGACCATCAGGAGGCAATTTGCTAATCAAACAAGGAAAGCGTGAAGCAAATCTCTGCAAGAAGTAGCTAAAAGCTTGCCAAGATATGCTTGAACACCCAAAAAGAGAAGTGCTGCAATTCAGAAGGACCCAGGTGATCTAAAACGGTAGGTTTTGATGAAGGAACAGCTGCCCCTCGTGCTCTCCAACAGAAGGCCCTTGAAGATAGCAGTGAGTGGACTTAATCTCCCATCCTTCCACTCAGGCATGACAAGGTTGTCGTCACTCTCGGCAACCGCCCTTTACTTCACCCCCTCTGTGCTGCTGCAGCCCAGCGTTACCTTGCCTACATCAAAATGTTCAGGCTCTGCATTATTTCAGGCAGCTGCTCTGGCTTCAGCTACCAAGTTTGGACATCTGTCTGTTTCACAAAAGTTTGATTCTTCCTCCCTGAGGCAGGGAATGGGGGAAAATGTTCTGCTATAAATCAAAACCCCATAAAGATAGGCCACACACTGTGAGAGATCAGCCAGAATGAATTGTTCTCTGCAAGAGCTGCAAAGGAAGCTTTTTTGAATGATTTTAGAAAAACCAGAAGCAATAACTGTCTGGAGTCTTTCTTGGAAACTGGCCAACCAAACTGAGAGAAGATTTTTTTGTTTGTGTTTATAAAAATGCTTGAAGATGGCCATCATTTATAAATAATGAGGACTGACTGACATTTCTCAGCCCTGATAGTTTTATGGAAGAAAACTATCTGCTGTAATTATTAACAGCAGTACGAAGTTTATTATGAGCAGCTATCTCAGCTGAGGTGAGATCCGAGTAGGGGTTACAGTACTCTGATATATGGTCAGGTTAGCTTGGCCTTGCACAAGTTTTCTAACTGAATAGGAATGCACTTTGTGAAAATACAGGTCACTAGGACAACACCATTGCCTATGACCCAACTCACATTGAACCCAACCTCACTGGACCCAGCTGACTGCAGAGCTCCCTGGAGGGGGTTACCTCAGCCTAATAAAGCTAATAAAGGACCAAGGTTCAATCATCAGGGACTCCACCCAGAAAAGTCCTGCTACCCCCAGCTCAGGAAAGATGTCAACTTCCTTTGGTGGTTTTCCATCAGGACCCTCAGAATATTCCAGTTTTATTTCTCCTCTGGCCAGTTTGCCATGCGAGAACATACGAGGGGCCAAAGGACAACATGTCCTCCGGGATCATCCAGGACCCCTCCACCAAGTAATGGAGCCTATTGTAATATGCATTATCCTTGGGGGAGTTTGGTGTAGAGCTGCTGCTGCTGTAGTCTAAAGGACTTTTGGTCATGTTCTCTGATTTTCTCTGGTACAAAAATGAAGATTTTTCAATGTTTTGTACCAATCATGGTTGTAAGGGAATGCATAATGAACTAATATATACTATTTGGCAATAAGAGGTTCCTCAGTGTTGTGTTGGTTTAAGTACTGATCAAACACTAACCAAAGGGTGTATGTTCTCTCATCAATTAGCAATAAACAATGTGTATTTTTGACATATTGTAACAATATCTTAGAAAAGGTTGTAGATGTCCAGAGAGTGAATCACCTTTTTAATTCATCTTAAGCTCCTGGTCTGTGTGTTACATTCACAGGCAGCAGTAGTTTGCATACAAGTGTTAAGAACTACAATTAGAGGCAAAATGTTTTTTATATCAATGAAGTTTATATTCATGACTTGTTGTAAAACAACTTACATACTATAAACAACGAATCAAATTTTTAATTATTGCATCTATCTGCATTGTGATCAAGGCCCTTTAATCTCAGCCACATTGGGGTCAACAACATGTAAGGCATTTCTAGGCCTTATTTTTAATGAATCTCTTTACAGATCTGTTCACATTAGCACAATTTAAATTTATACTAATTTATATTGCCTAACCTGTACAGCAGACACATTTAGATAATTTACTAGCGTCCTTCAACACTTTAGCTCCTAGGCCTTGTCTAATGAGAGACCGTATGAAAAATATACTTAAATCAAATTACTTAATCAGCTTCCGGCCTGAGTTCTGTAAGAATTAAAGCAATGAAACAACACCCAAAGCTTGAAGTTGTCCAATGACTAATTCAGTCACACCAAACTAATTACTAGTTTGCTGACAAATGCAGTGAATAAACATCAAACGCTGTTCATAGTAAAGTCTGTGGCCTGTCTGAGCACAGTTATGAGGAAACTTAAAAGGGAATCAGATATGGAAACATTTTGTCTGCTGCAGCTTTGATGGGGCAGCATTCTTTGGTGCAGAGATGTTCCTAAACTGCTGAGTGGAGCCGTAGATCAACAGCGGGCTTGTTGCACTCTCAGAGCCGGAGGGCACCTGTGTGCTGTGCTGCTCTCTGTCAGGTGTGATCACACAGCGGTATCTCCCACCACAGCCTGCCGGGAGCATGGGCGCGAGGTGAGCGGGGCCGATTGTGCCAAATGAAAGGGACTCACGTTGAGGCCTGCGTGTGCTCTGCCTCTCTAAGCCGCTTTGGTCTGCAGCTTTGCACTTTTTCAAAGTGTTGGCTTGTGCCATGGATGCTAAGCTTGCCACTCTGGGGCTGGTTGCCGTCCAAGGGTATACATGGTGAGAAAGAGATGAAGAGACCCAGATGCATAGGCAGAAACAGGTATGAAGGCAGTGTTAGAAGAAGATCACAGTCACTGCTATTAGCCATGGGCAAATGATGTTTCTCTGGAGCATTGAAGTCCACATACGAATGGAAGAAACACACCCTCATGCCTCGGAAACCCCTCTGGCAAAGTGTTCCCAGTGTTCATAATTTGATTTCAGAGGTGATCTTCAACATTCACTCTGGATGTAAGTGAAGAAAAGCAACAGAAGCATTTGGTCTTTTCTATGTTTGGTCTGTCCACATCGCTCATAGTTTTCTGAACTTTGCTCCTCTTGATGCTGATGAGACTGAAAAAGCAGCCCTACTTCTGTTATGTCACGGAGCCTCCCTTACTTCTTCCTCTTTATCTTTCCGGTTGCAACACGGCTGTGCTCTCAGCCTCTTTTCTCAGCGGATTAGACAAGCCGAGTGCTGAGGGCTTTTGCATACAAAAAAAGCTCAGGGATCAGAGGAAGCAACCTTACTGTGGACTCCAGACATCAGATCGGATATAAAACTTAACCCTAACAGGAGGCTGCAGTTGCAGTAACACTGAAATTGGCTGAAGAAAAGTTTTCAGAATTTAATTATTAAAGAACAAATATACATTAGTACTGATCAAAGTTGTTGAAGTAGGACAAGAGGGACAACATTCTGAACATGTATTAGGAATTATACATGAACTCCCATTGCAGGAATATCTTTTATTATTGTTTCATTATAGTAACTAAACAAATTAATATCTGTGGATGTTTTTGCATAATGAATGCCATAATATTATAATCATTGAAGTAAATATTTTCAGGAAGTAATCTATAGCTTATGCAGTCTGCTAACATAAGGTTTTTAAACACCGAACAACATTTAATCAAATCGGAATATAAACAATCTTGTTGATTTTATGTGAAAATTTAACAACACAAAGAAAGCATTTTAGCTGAAGGTAAAAAATCTGTACAGACGATTAGCCAGCAAAACTATTTCTGCTGCCAAACCTTCAGTGGTCATTTCAAGCTAAGTTGTTCTAAAAACCATTTGCTCTGGTTCTCTTTTGCACGGGAGCTGCAATGGAAATTTCGTTGAATTCTGTTCAATGACAATAAATGCTATCTATCTATCTATCTATCTATCTATCTATCTATCTATCTATCTATCTATCTATCTATCTATCTATCTATCTATCTATCTATCTATCTATCTATCTATTCACTGATTTTAAAGTCCCAATGGTGTCTCCTGTAGACTGTATCATCTACATTTTCCAAAATGAGCGCCAGACAGCTATACTAATAAAGAGGCTAATCCAACCAGGCTCCTGGGGCTTAGAGGCATTCACCAACGGAGCAGTGTATATCCTCACAATCGTTTTACTCTATCATGTTCCTCTGCAGTCAGAAAGAGAAGTGGTTTGGGTCAGCTAAAATAATGCCACTGTACTGACAAATCAAGTAACTATTTAACTTAATATCAGAAAGACACATTTAAACCGGAAGAAAAACAGATTGACATTTAAATTTCTGAAGAAGATGATACAATCATTGCTTGCTACAGATTCTTCTTCCAACTTAAATGATTCTGGTTGTGTATAGAAATCTTTAAAAAGTTACTTGTCTACCAAGATGTTTACCAATGCTAACCGATTGCCTTGGTTTTTGTTTCTCTTGTGGTGTTATAAATTCCAATACACACGACATACATAAAAAAATAAAACAAAACAAATTAAAAAATATTTATTTTGTGGAATCCTGCTGTGAAAAACCTTATATCATTACCAGGTGAGATGTATTATCCACTTACAATTCTTAAAATTTTGAACTACTGAACAACATCAGTTTTACACATTAGAGACTGACCAGATTGTTTAAATGATATATTACTGACAGACTTAAAAAAAACAACTGTCCTGTTTGGCAAGAGGTTCAGCAGATACTGCATGTACACCCCCGCAACCCAACATCTCAATGCACCCATCATCCTACTATAAAAGCACCAGGCCCTTACAGGATATTGTGCAGAGTTTTAAGAAGAAAAGAAGTGGTGAGCCTAAACAACACTGTCTATAGTCATATATCACTCATTAAAGAAGAGAAAAAAATCCAGCATCAATCTAAGAAACTTGAGAGATGCATCCACCTTGTGCTTATAGTTTACTATCTGGCAAGTCTCTATGAATATCACTTTGTGAAAATCATATTTCTTTTCATCTTTGTTTGAAGTACATATCTATGCAACTGAATCCATTGTAAACCCTTCTTGAAAATCACTCTTCAAGTTTGCAATGCTAAAACACAATAAATCAAATACTTTTTGTCATGTTACAAGCATACTCCCACTCTTAGGGTCAGGTTACTATCACAAAATAATCAAATTTTTAAGTTTTTGTACTGTGGGAGGAAGCTAGAGTACGCAGAGAGAAGAAAAGGAACCCACACATTTAAACTCCTCATGGAAAGGCCTGCTCTGTGGAGACTGGAACCACAGAGACCTTCTTGCCGACAGGCAAATGTGCAAATCAACCAACTCGCATTGTTGTTCAGCCATGGAGGAGCTACTCTGTCAAGCACATAGTTATAATAAGCTGTATTAATAAATCTTTAACATATATTATATTGACTAAATTGTGTTAAAATGGAAACAATGATTTTGCATTTGCTCTCATTTTGAGACCCATGTTCAATTTTCCTAAACATGCAAAAGGACAGTCAGTTTACACAGGCTGTAATTTTCAAGGGTATAGTTTGCTAGACTAAAAGTAACTTTCCTGCTAGAGGCCACAAAGCAGGTGAATTATGCTGCTTTTATCCATTTGAACTCTGCTGCAGAGGACATGCTTCCTTCACATGTTGACCCCAACTTGCTTCTTAAAGCAGCAGTATGTAATTTTTATATAAAAAAAGTGTTTTACATATTTGTTTAAACTTGTCTTGTACTGTCACTATGGTGTGACAGTACAATATGAGATAGATAACCTGTGAAAAGATCTGTCTGCTCCACCTCCTCCCTGAGCTACTACTGCCGTCTGAAGAAAGGCACCGCTCTCAACCAAAGACAACCAATCAGAGCCAGGAGGACGGTCTTAGTGCTGTTAATCAAGCTCATGTACACATTGCTCAATATGCTAGTGGCGGAGAAAAAATTTACCGTTACAGGAAAACTGTTTAGGTTATATATAGTACAGACCAAAAGTTTGGACACAACTGTGTGTCCAAACTTTTGGTCTGTACTGTATATATATATATATATATATATATATATATATATATATATATAAATCTGCTTTTTCCTTTTTTTGATAATTACTCTAGTTGCTAATGCATTATTTTAACGGTTCTGGAATGTGCAGGTTATATTTGAGAGATAACCCTTGCAGAGACGTGTTGCCCAAATCACTGTTATTCAGGATCTCCAACATGAACACGCCGCCATGTTTTGATTGGTGAGAGGAATTACAGCTCAGAGCTGGTGTAGAATACAGATACACCTCAGAAGTCACATGAAATGGTGATATATCATTTTATGTGGTTTACCACATAAAACTCTAAAAGAAGACAGCTGTAGTTTTGAGAAGCAATGTGAAAAATGTAAATTTTTAAGGGTTGTGAATAATTCTGCAAAACACTGGAAATAGTTTCAGTTATAGAAATACATACAAATCAATAAATAAATAAACTGTCTTACATATTCTAGAGACGGACCAGATTGTTTAAATGATATATTACTGATAGACGTTAAAAAAAACCCCCAACTGGCCAGTTTGGTATGAACGAATGACCTATGCAGAGCATAAGTAATATTATTATTGCTTTTCAGCAATTGCTTTTCAGCAATTTCCCATTGGGGATCAATCAATAATGTATATTCTATTCAGTACTGATCTAAATATAACATCAGCTCTTGTAGCTCCACTTTGCAAATTATATTTGTTTGTACACATAATGCATAAATTAAAAATTTTAAAGCTTTATCACTTAATTTTTACTTTTCAAGCACATAGACATAATTTGCACCCACAGAGCAATGCAGAAAAAAACCCCGGGTGAGTGACAAGGATAGAACTGGAGTGTAATTGTTCAATCAGAGTTCATGTCGATCATTTTTGCTGCTATATTTTCTATAGAAAATTGGAGTTACTGTTCAAACGCAGCCTTTTCACGAGCAGAAAACCCCCCACTGAAAGTGAGAAATTAGCACCAACACGAGGTCAACCATCGGTTGGAGAAAAGAGGATAAAAATAGAAGCTCCCTATTTGATTGGCAGGTGTTTTTTTTGAAAGTGTTAAAACACTTTGGCTTGGCACCAGGCGCAGTGTAAATACTGCTTTGGTGATGTGATGCAGCAATGTAAGATAAAATGTAGGCTTTACATTTAGACTTAGACTGAATGATTTTAGCCATAATGTTAAAGTGGTGATTTGGATTTCAGTATTAGAAATACGCAGATGAACATCATCATCACACACTCACACACACAGCTAATGTTGACAATATGTGGGGTGAATTAGCTGAATCTAGATTAGCAAACAAGGATGCTTGATTTGCAGCTCTGCAGTGAAGAAAGTTGGAGTTTTAAGCCTCGCAAAGAAGCTGACTGGCACATTTTAAACACATGCCTCCTTAAACTGAGTGCACAAATCTCTAAACAAGCAATTGTGTTTTATTTAGGGCATAAGTTAAAGGTTTACTCCAAATTAGCTGCACAGGCACTATTTTTAAGATGTTTTTCACTAATCTTCAGTTTAGTCATGCAAGCCTTCTTGAGGGGGCAATCATGTAACTGTGTTTCTTGATTGTCTTCAATGAAGACATCAAAGACAATCATTGTCTTGAATAAAGTGTATATAAAACATGACCTAAAAAACTTTGACTTTGCAATTTTGACGCCTCCGTCTCTTCAAGAAGCTGCTGTTGTTTCCGACACTAAACCCTCAGAACGTTGTCACAATGTTTGTCCATTGTGTTGTTTCCAACACAATGGACGACTCAAATCATTCGTCTGAGTCTTGGACTGAGAAGTCGTTTGTATAATGAGCTCGACAGACACGCAGTTCCACCAGCTGTTTGCTAATTGCTATGAATTTATATGTACTTGTATTTCATTCTGTTTATTTTTTTTCATATACTAGTTGGTTTGGTGTGGGGGAAGCATTGAGTATGTGTGGGTATGAGAATGTGGGTGAGTGTGAGCGGGGGTGAGCATGGGTGGGTGTTTCTGAGTTTAAATGTTTTGTATTATATTTTTGAAATACTTATTACTATTCATATTATTATTGTGTATTTTGTGTTTTGTAAGGACCTCTTCAAAAATGAGCGGGATTATTCCAAAAACAAAAACAAGCAAAATAAACAAAACTTACATGTTGACAAAAATAATGTACATTGCATTTCCTTTGCTTTAAATTTGTTGTCATTTTTATTTACTAAATTTTATGTACTTTCTTCAAAGGTACTCAGAAACATATTTCACACCATTTCACATACTCTGGTATAATAGCCCTTATTGTTTTATTGTTTCCTTGCAGCTATAAAAAGTTTGAATAAGGGGCGTGCCGTGGTGGCGTAGGGGTTAGCGTGACCCACATTTGGAGGCCTCAAGTCCTTGTCGTGGGTTCGACTCCCGGACCCGGCGACGTTTACCGCATGTCTTCCCTCCTCTCCTTCCCCCTTTCCTGTCAGCCTACTTCATAAAAAGGGACTCTAGAGCCCACAAAAAGACCCCCTGGAGGGGTAAAAAAAAAAAGTTTGAATAAGGTTTGCAGGAAAACTAACAATTTTTTTCCCCGCCATTTCATCTTTACTGGAACATGGTATTATTATGCAGTGCAATGACCTAACATTTTTTCAATGCTACAACTTGTTTTTCTTTTTCCCCCTCTGTCTTTTCCTTTGGAGTATCTTTTGTGTCGAAGGCTTTTCAGCAGCTGAAGAGATTATAGAACACGCCGCCTTCAGCTTCTCATCTAAAACCCGTCTGTAACCGGCTAACACGTTCAGAAGCAGCTAGTTCCAGTGCTATCACAACACATGGCAGACGGTGCTTCTCTAAGTAAGAAAACATTCTGTGACACATGATGTACTTCGAGTTTGATAACAAAATATGTCTGGCAGAAAAACTCTGCACAGTTTGCTTTGTAGCTGATACTAGTTAACAGCATAAGCTGAGTCACAAAGTAGGATCCATTCATCACCATGAAGGTTATTCGTTTATGCCTTTAAATGATGCATTTGAACTGCTTTTTTTTACAAGGTGGAAGGAATAGACTTGATGAACATGTTTGAATTTGTTGTGGTTGCCCTGTGTGGCAAATTTGGGAATTTCAAGTACTCAACTGTACTTGAAACCAACAAATTATTGCCAACAGTAAGTAAATGCAAATTTCTAAATGATATCAAACGTTGGCAATCAGAACGCAAAGATTAAGCTTTGAAAAGTTTGTTAAACTAATGAAAAAAACATAAAGTTAAGCAGCAGGCAGCCTGAGCGGGGGAGTCGGCAAACAATGACAACCAGGTGTGATTTCTATGACTAGATAAGACTAAGTGGATGCAGGTGAGGGATGAGTAACAGGTGGTGATGTCACCTGGAGATTAAATACTGCCGATATGCACTGCTAATTAGGAACAACAGAAAACCAAAATTAGACTGTAAAACAGCCTACTGAGAAAGACAAAAATAAGAAAACTCAAGCTGGTCAAAGCCAACATTCGCTAACCCAACAAACCCACAAAACTTTTCTTTTAAAACGGCCTCATGTTTCAATCAGCTCGTGTTTATAAAAACCAGCACTGATCTTAACATTTCATTAGCACTTTACTCTGGTGTCCATGATTGGATTTGGCACAATGAATTAGGGATACAACACTTCTGTAATGTCAAACTGAAAATGTAATTGTAAAACTCCCCATTTAAGATCACACTCTCAGGTTGTACAAGCCGTAAAATATCTTATTAGATGATAACTGGACTACTTTCTGGGAAATTTGTTCCTTCAGCAATGAAATCAGTCCATGACCATCTCGACAACGCATACATGAGCCCCGGAGCTGTTTTACAAACGCTTTCCTTCCTGTCTTGCTGCGTTACTGCAAATGAAAGGTCCAACTTCATTACATGCTTTCTAGTCATGCATGATTTTTAAAACGATGGCCATCCATCATCACAAAGAGATTGCTCAGTTACTGTATCGACAATAAAACTTTCCATAGAAGTAATCATAAATGTGCTGTGTAAAAGGAAAATCCTATTAAAGTGTCCCTTAAATGTTCAGCCAATGCTGGAAATGGGAGAGGGGCCACCCGCCTTGATCCTTTTATTCCCATATCAGCCTTCATCAGATGCTGATGTGTGTATTTTCTTGGGCAGTTGTCACCCGGTTTCACATCTCTGAGCATTTCTGAGCAGAAAAACACTCAAAGTTCTTTATATAAGTCATCCCAATGGGCCCGATTTACAAGCCACCCGAACAGTCAGGAATGGAGAACTATAATGTTCTCGTGCAGAAATGAAGGAAGGAGGGAGATAATGGCTATGCAGACAAGTCAGCATACGCTTAAGCATTAACTGGGAGATAAATTGCTCTTTTTATGGAATCTACAAAGCTGTGTTTGTGATTCACCTTCAGCATGTAAACAAAAAGTGGTTAGCACTGTCAGAAGTTGATTTCAGCAGCAGATTTTTCCCTTGAAATTCAAAGCATATAAAAACAACTGTTCACTTAAAAATGCCTCTGGCACAAAGCCTAAATACGTGATCAACACAGTGTTTCTGTATTCTGAGAGCAGTGGTTTCCCACCCTTGAAAATAAAGACTTTTAGCTTTTCTCAGCCTTTAAAAAGCAACAGATCTGGTGACGTCCTGCACTGACATGAGAAGAGAGTGAGACTTCTCGGCTGTAGCACATTGTATTATTATGGTGTCTTGAAAAAACTCAAACTGTCTGAGATTTTATGTTTCAAAGACAAATCTCAAATTTTATAAAACAGATCAGCATCATCACAAAGAGGAACGTAAATCACACATGGTTTCCATTTTTAAAAATAAAATCTGAAACACCTGTCACATCTACAGTTTTCCATAGCTACGGCTCAACATTCTTCTGCTGTCAGAACTAGAGTAGAAATTGCTGTTTAACATTTTGAATAACACCATTTATGCTAGTTAGCCATCATAAACATACTGTAGCTATTATTCAAAGTCTTTTATAATTTAGTCCTGCTTTTGAACTTTACTTCTGATCTGTCTGCTGTGTTTTTTTAGTATTTATGATCATGTTTGATCACAAATGTTCAGAGAAACCCAGGGGCCTTGACAGGACAGCCTGGATTAAATCACACAGAAATAGACTATGTTTCCTGAAAGGTGACTTCTGTAGTCAGCGGGTTATGTTGGATTTTATTTTGGGCTATTAGAGTAATTATAGATGAATACAAACACAAATCAGCTTCTATCAGTTGTAATAGAAATAGTAAAAAAAAAACAAAAAAAACTAGTAGCCACAGTTACAAATCATAGCTTTCCAAAAGTAGAAAAGTAAGAGCATAATAATGCTTCAATAAAAGATGAAAAAACTACAAAAAGAACAAATCAGAACCAAAGTTTGCTGCCACCATGAGCAGCACAGTTCATATGCATACTATTATTTTTTGTCTTATTTTTTTGAGATGTCAATTTAAAAAGTAATGCAAGCTTTTTTCTTTCATTTGGCAATTTTGAATGCATTTTAATCTTGTCCGCAAAGTCGCAAACATTATCTGAGGTTATTGGTTATAAGGTGATCAACTATATAAGAGGTCAAGAGGCAGAAATACTCTAGGTCATTATTTCTTTTTTAAAAAAAGAATAGTTTATATCCTTCTGCCATATAACCTTTAGGAAATGTATTTGTTTACTACTTACAAAAATCTCAGCTTAGCACCTTCTTACTTCAGTCCAAACAGCAGCTCTACAGTGCAGTCCAGAAAAATGTTTATTGAATCTTTTCACGCTGCAATTGTGTGGTTCAATCAAATGTACATTATTGCAATACATTCCCTGAAAGTATAAATCATCATTTGTTGTACCTTGAGATGTCACTGGTTTAAGTGGAGCGTTTTTCTCAGTGTCTCTTTTGCACACTGAACAAAGAGCTGTATGAGGTCAAGCCAGATTGCTGGAGAAATTAGGATGGGTAATTCATCCTCTCAGTGAGACTCATTCGAGGCTGATAACAGGGTGGGGATATGGTAATAGGATATAATATCTTGAGTCTGAGGATGTCCTTCAAATAAAGAAAAAGGTCCCTTAACAACTCCAAATTGCAATCAGACAGTCGTGTAAAATCATCATTCGTGCAGCAGGAAATCATGGCCCTTTGTACTGCTTGCAGCTTCGATGGCACCCACAACAAAGTGGCCTTTCATGATCAAAAAATACAAAACGCTTTGTGACTCGATGATTGTTCGTCCTTCAGAGAGCCCATCACTGAGTTTCTATTCTCATACCTCAGCTGGGCAGAATGAGAATCATGCAGGACTTTGTAGACTGATTTGTTTACTGTGAAAAAGTGAAGGACAGCATCTGCAAATACTTATAATTTTAGTGTCACTTCTCTGAACATGGATCCTTTTAGAATTATGCTTGAAGAAATTAACATTTTTTTTCTCCCAAGCAATTCACAACAAAATAGTGTGTTTTTATTCTGCCAATCATATGTCAAGAACATCAGTATTATCACTTATCAAGTGCATTTTCTTGTTTGACTTAGCCACGTTGTATCTATGCTTCTGTAAATAAGATCTAATATTTCTTTTCCTTCATCCCACCTTCATGCGAAGCTTGAAAAATGAATAGAAGCATCTCCTCACATGAATTAAACACAAACAGCATTGAACATTGATTGGCAGATAACACCTTTCCACACACTTCCACATAAACTGATTTGTTTGGGTGACATTCAGCGGATCTCAACAGAATCAAATCCGACAGATGAATTCCTGTTAAATGGGATAATTTAATCACATCCGGCTGTCAGAAGTCTCATCAAAATCTAACAGACTGATCCTAGAAAAATTCACTGGCAGTAATTTATGTTGTAGCTAAATCTGGGCTCACACATCCAGCAGGAAACTAAACTTTTTAAGGAATAATATGTGGATTTTACATCCTTTGTCCGTGTTTGACTCAGGCAAAGTACAGTTAGCATATGAAATTATATGCCAGCAAGGAAAGTGATAATTGAGGCCATGATAGCCAACTGTGAAACAGAGTCCGACTCGAAACGACTTCCAGGAGCTTTTGTGCTCCTGGGAATATGGACACAGTGATCGGGAACAAAAGGAAGAAGCTCCCATTGTCTGTGCAGTGCTGGATGGGAAATTAGGCTGGGCATCAAAATCTACATGTTGGGCCTGTTAATTGTGTCCCCAACCATTCAGAGCAAAACCGATTTTCAGAGAATTAGCAGCCCTGCTGCAGATCGTATATCCATCCGGCTGTTAGACAGGGATTGGCCGCTGTGGCAGGTTTCCCAGGCTGAACATGACGAGGTCATCCAGGCACCGAGCCAGGAGAGTAATATTGTTTGACGCATACACGGAGAGGTCTTGTCTCTTACTTGTAGTATTTGATTTAATTAAAATCAACACCCCCAGATCTGCTAAGACACACTGGAGCATGTTAGAGACTTCCTGCAGAATACCATCTGAAAAATGTAGACTTTCCCATATTTTAAAAGAATTAAGATTACAATGAATGTATGCCAGATATCTCTATATATTGTGGATCACAAGAAGATCATACAAGGTCTGGAAATGTAAATATTTTACCATATTTGTTTAATTTGTTCATAATTATTCAGACATTAATAAGTTTTACACTGTGTAAAATCTTTGATATCAGTGTTGCTGCGCTGCATTCAGTCAAAATAAGATATTAGCCAAGATTTTCCCCAAAGGTGTTTATGCTGTTTTCTAAAGCATGCCTGAGCAATCTGTTTAATATGTCAAGCCAGTCTGAGTTCAAGCAAAATTTTTTTTTTTTCTTCATTTGGTTCTATTTCATCTGGATTGTGAGCCAGCACAGGCAGGAGCATGGGGGAAATAATTGTCAGTAAATCTGATTCCTCATTTGTTCCTTTGCATATTAATGGCTTTACGATTGAAGGTATTAGCGTGGCTCATTTTCCTTACTACCTCCTTAAAACATGGTGCAGATTAGAGAGACTAAATGTGGGCTCCATAGTGCAGATATGCTGCTAACGAACATGGCTTCGTAGGTGTGTTAGTCGTGTGAAAGAGATGCTGTTTTTTTGTTGTTTTTTTTACCCGCTGCATGCTGTAACGAGCTCAACCCTTAATGACCTTAATTAGTGTGAATACAATCTCACATAAAGTCAAAGCCCTCTATTCATAATCATTTGCTTGTGGGAACAGGGGACTTATACATATGGATATTGTTTCAAGGAGTGTGATAGATTACTTGCATAATATGATTACACAGTGCCTTACCATAGTGTTCCCCACATTTTGTTACATTGCAACCACTGACTTTAATGGATTTTAATAGGATTTTATGTGATGAATCAACATAAAGAAGTGTGTACTTGTGACGGAAAGAAAAGGACACATGGCTTTCAAAATGTTTTACCACACAAATTTAAAGAAAATGTGGTGAACATAAGTACTATGCTTTGAAAGCAGGAAATAAAATCAAGTTTAACTAATTCCAGATCAATCGATCACCTGTATGGGACACAGACATGTAAAAGATGTGTTCTGGTCAGATGAGAACAAAATGGAACCTTTTAGCCTATTTGTAAAATGCTATGTAGACCTATAAGAAAAACGACATGGCATATGTTACCGAACGGGGGCTGAAACACTTCAAACAGGCTGAAGGTTCATTTTCCAGCAACCAGTGAACATTAAATGCTTATACTCTGTAAGAGAGCATTGGTAAGTTTATCACTGATAATATATTGACTTAGCCTGGCACTGTGCCAAATCCCCTGATCAGGATCATTTCTAAACAAATACCAGATGTGGAAAAGCTCACATATATAAAGTATTTCATTCTATTGCCTAGACGTTTACTCCACAATTTGCAGACTTTAATAATTTAATACTTCAATTACCAAGATAAGACCTTACAAAATTCTAACTATCAAGGCAATTATTGTGTCCTTGTGATTCCTGAGGCCTAAAAAGGGTTGACAATGTAAAAACAACAAATCTTACTGTAATTTATAAAAAGAAGTCTTTTTTTTCTTCTGCTCATAATCTGATCCATTATTTTCTTTTTTTCCTTAGTTTTGGATGATACTTTCTGACTAGGACTCTATTCCCGAGCACCGTCAACGCCAAGTCTGGGCAATCGGTCAATCTGGGCTGCACAGTCTAGAGTCTAGATGGGAAAATTATGTAAAATCAGAAGTTTAGCATTAAGATGACAGGAGAACAGACTGGGGATACAAATGAGGTCTAAAGGCCAACACATGCCCCACAAGAACTGAAAGATTTTATGTTTTACTCAGGGTGGCAAGAAGAACAGAGTTCTGTCTAGCTACCACATTTTGCATATTAAAAACTCTAGTGGAGAAGTGAAGGTCCCTCCTGCTTCCAATCTTACTTTTAACTCCATATCTAGATATGGATTGCATATGTTTGCACAAAATTAGACAAAAAAATTAGTTTAAAAATTTTCTCAGGACAATTTTTAAGGGTCCTCAAAAAGGCATTTGAATTCCTGAAAAGATTATTACAGCAGATCCCAGATCAGAGGTTTTAGTTTACCTCTGCCTGTGGCAAGAACAGAGAGTATTAACTGTATGAATCACTCATCTCATTATTTAAATCAACCTGCTTCTTCAATAGGAAAAAAAACAACAACATTTCACCAAGTTCTTTTGGGTCACTTGTATCTAGAGGGAATTCTTAATCTTAAGTAATGTTTAATTTGCTGCTTGTTTAACATTCTGTTGTCAGGAACAGCAAACTACAGATTGCACTAGTTTTGTTGGCAGCTCAGAGCCAGGATAGAGCCATCTGTAGGGTTAGGTGAAAACACCTGCGAATCAAAGAAACTGCTGTCTGAAGCTGAATCACTATCTTTGCTTTGATGGGTGGGAATTATGCCGGGTACTTTGAAGTCTTTCTATTACATTGACCCTGAATCATTGATTTATTACTCCCTGAGCCCTTTTTCTTGTTCGTCTCCAGTTCATCCCACCTAATAGAGTAAGCCAGGAATTCTTCAAGTCATGGAGGAAAAAATGGACATATGAGAAAGGGTCTTTCTTTTCTTGGATAAAAAGATACAATACATTCTCTGGTTTAACCTACAACTTTCTGGACACCCTTCAAGACAGAGTTTGGCTCAAGTACAACATTTTAGAAACTTTCTGCTTCTTTGAAGACAACTGTTTTGAAAAGACCACAACAGTTCTCACTATGAGAGGGAGACAGATGTAAAGTTCAATTTGCATTGGGAGTATAAGCATAAAACAGTTTAGTTTAGTAGAAGCAGAGGATCATAAAAAATAATTTTATTAAAGTTTGTAGCGAGTTGAAGCGTGAGCAGCGATTCAAATAGTGAACGCAAATAGCAACTTCAAATCTGCATTCTTGTGAAATGTCCTAAAAGCAGACACTTTGGCATCAGGGGAAATTACAGGAAAGCTTAGTTAACTTCAGCAAGCCACTTCGTTGAGGTTTAATTTGCCAGAAATTATTGTCTAACGGTCTAATAGTTGCAAAAATCCCTCCTTTTATTGCTCCATCCTCTTTGAACAATTGACTTAACTGTCCAATCTATTCCAAAATATCTCACCCTAAAGGGCTGTGACAATTTCCTGTCTCCCCATGTATGTTCTCATATTGATAAACACATGGTAGACAGGTAGCAGTGCGATGGAGAGAAGAATAACAACGGTATGATGGGTTCTTTTTCTGAAAGATCTTCCAATATTAAAACGCCAAAATATTTTCCATCAATGTAGTGTCAGGGGAAGCACTAGCTGATGTCAGTTCAAGTGATTTTGTCTAGAGAAAGAAATCAGTTTGATTACTTTGAGTAACAGATAAGATGGTGAGTGTTTAAAGCGCTCTGTAACTATGTTTGAGACTCTTACACTCCACCCCAAAAACTTTTGGGTTAGTTTTTTTCATGCACACAGTAACAAAAGCACTTTGGAATAAAATGAACAAAGTTTATTTTAGATAAGGTCTGGCATATAATAACGTCTATATGTATAGACGTTATTATAACATCTATATTAACATATAGATGTTATTCTATACATATAGAATAACTATATGTATAGATGTTATTATATGCAATTTAAAAACTTTGAATTATCAAAGTTTTTAAATTGCTGGAAAACAGGCTGTAAAATTGGTGACCTTATAATCAATCACCTGATGTATGTAGATGATTTGGTAGTCCTATGTACATACAGTTCTGACCTTCAACAGTTATCAAATGGTATGTTCCCAAAATGACCATGACTTTGACATCAAGTGTAACCCCAAGAAGAGCAACATAATGCCTGCTAGATGTAAGGCAGATAAGCATCTGTTAACTCTCGACTTCTCCTGTCTTGTACTGTTCTTAACAAATATAATGTAAATACTTGGGACATTACATAAATGATGACCTGACAGATGACTGTGACATTTATAGGCGGTAAAGAATAAGACCCAAACCAAGTATTTATATTCTTTATCTCAGTTTAACTGTGCTGTTATCTTGACACTCTCAGACCCACACCATTATTTTGAAATGTGCCAACGGTTCCTCTGAAGCTTTGATTATAAATGATCAAAATATGTTTTTATGCTCTGATTCAGGCAATGTGGTTCTAAACCATTAGAACCAAAAACATCTTGCAGTTTCTCTAAAGCAAACACTGGTTCAATCAGTAAAGCAACCCTATCTACAGCCATGGGCCACACCAAGAAGCTTAAAAAAAAGCACTTTTATCCACATGCATTCGTAAATCATTGGGCGGCTTCTGATAGTGAGCATGCTATCTATATAATGTGATTTCTCAGCAAGGAGTGGACTCTAATAGCAATGACAGATTGTAAGGCCTGCTGAGGGAGCCAGGAAATAAAAAAAGACAAGAACAAATATCCGTTCAAATGTTTATAGTTTTTTTAGTCACATGCTGTTATTCTGTGCCATCACTGAAGCCCTTTGTTTAGTGTTTCCCCAGAAACTGTGGACAGATCAATTTAATGGAACATATTATTTGAACTAACGTGTGGAAATGAATACTTTTCTTTTATATTCAATTGGTTCGTGTTTGAAGAAGCATGTTTTCTGAAGAAATGCTAAAACTACATTTAGAGGATCCTTATTTATTAACCTAAAAGTTAGAGATATTAATGTTCTCAGGTAGAAATATAATGCCATGTACATGGCAGCCATCAATGCACACATTTTAAGCACTGATAGTTTGATGATAAGATAAAGCTGTACAATGGCACACACACCCCCACCCCCACCCCCACTTGCATTTCTGGAACTATTCTTAGGAAAACACAAGTAATACCGCTGCAATCCAAGCATTAAATATTGCTGAGGTGCGTCCGTGTCTATGGACTTTTTGTCTACCAGAAGAAGCAGTCATGTTTTGCCTTGACGTTCCAGAAGACTCTGACCATGGAAGTGCTTTTTCATCAGAGCACTGGGATTTTGTTATATAGGATTTCATGTCCCAGAGGGAATAGTTTGCTAGGCTTCTCGTGATGCACGTGGATCCCTTCATGCTCCCTGGTGACTCAGTGCAAAGCTAGCGATAGTCTCAATGGTACAGTTGCGGCAGCTTTAAGAGGAGAGCAGCTTGGTATACAGAGAAAGTCTGCTAATTGGTCTCGATTTTACAAGAGATGAATAAAGAAAGCTGATGGTGGTGCTTTTGACAAGATTGTCACTCAACCATTTCCAGCACCATCCACACTTACCCTCATCCCTCTGGTGAAGATGATAAAATAGCCCTAAAATGCATGTTTTTTAGTAAAAACATAATGTTACATTGAAGAAAAAAAAAAAAACATTAACTGGAATTCATTTAGCGGGAAAAAATCCCAGGTTAGGAAATAATTATTTTTAATAACATTTCCAGAGTCGCAATTATTGGCATCCCTGCTGTTACTACTTCCTACAACTCTCATTTGCCAATAGGACAGCACTTAGTCATTCCCCATAATAATTCACAAGGCTGGCTCGTAAAAAGCGGGATCTTTGACTTTTCTCACTGCATCTGAATTTGCTAAAAATTCTGTATTGCATCCAGAGCCTAGGACTTTTTCTCCGATGCTCTTTTCTCACCTCACAGATTTTTTCTAATGGGATTTGGATCTAGGAGCTAAGACGACAATGGCGGAAGGCTCATTTTGCTCACTTAGAACAGTTATCATTGACAACTGAAAAGACTCAATGATTAACCATTGTCGGTTTTCTGGCAGCGGGCACTTGATTTGTTTTCAAAATGTCCTGGCGTTTCAGCGAGTTGATTATGCTTAAAAGCCAAGGTTCCCCTGGCTTTTAAAGACAGAAAAGCAAGCACATAGCATCACTGATCCCCCTTCATACTTAACAGCTTACATGAGGTTGATTTTCATATATTAATTTTATTTCCTACCTGAGCTCAATTTTAGTCTCATCTGCTAAAACATCTAAGGCTTCAATTTGACTGCACTATAAGGTCAAGCTTCATTTGGTTACAATTATAATGGTATAGAACAGTAAAAACATTTGAATGGCATGTCCCTGAAAAAACAGGCTATATGTAACATTCATTGTGAAAACTAAGTCGCCATAAAATGTCACGAGCTGCTGCAGTTCTCCCTTACTACCCTTTGTAACAGTTTGTAGTGAACAGATCTAAATCCTCATCCAGATTATTTACAGTTCCAGAGGTTTTTAGGCTTCAATTATTGCTCTGACTGTATATATATATATATACAGTACAGACCAAAAGTTTGGACACACCTTTCTAATTCAATGGGTTTTCTTTATTTTCATGACTATTTATAAGGCAAGAAATCCCACTTATTAACCTGACAGGGCACACCTATGAAGTGAAAACCATTTCAGGTGACTACCTCTTGAAGCTCATCAAGAAAATGCAGAGTGTGTGCAAAGCAGTTATCACAGCAAAAGGTTGCTACTTTGAAGAAACTAGAATATAAGGGGTATTTTCAGTTGTTTTACACTTTTTTGTTTAGTGCATATTTCCACATGTGTTATTCATAGTTTTGATGCCTTCAGTGTGAATCTACAATGTCAATAGTCATGAAGATAAAGGAAAATCATTGAATTAAAAGGTGTGTCCAAACTTTTGGTCTGTACTGTATATATATATATTTTTTCTTTTAGCCATTTTCAAAATCATGAATATTAAGACACATTTGCCTTGCTTGGATGGCATGGTCTCTTATTTTTCCCATTTTGAAAAAGGCTAAACGGCTCTAATTCTCATATTTACAGACACATAGGAAATCAGAAAGTCACAGGTTTGCAGGTAAATATTTCTCAGCTTTCATCAGCGGAAAAATGCAGCACAAATTTCAAACGTTTAAGTAACATTTATCTTAAAGGAATTTATTCGCAGGTTGTTTATTCATTTTTACTGGGGAAGATAAAGAGTGAAATATATTGAATGTATGTTTGAGAGATGTTATTGAAAACTATCACTTTGTACTTAGTAAAATAAAAAAAACCCCATAAGAATCCAGTTTGGCCACAAAGCTCTATAAAAAGATGCCCAAATATCAGTTCTCTTAAACCTATTACCCCAGCATATTTTTTATATATATATATTTTACGCTTTATCACTGTATTTCAGCTTTAGGTGTCACATACTTCAAGTCATTACTCTGCTCCTATGGCCATAACAGGGTGACCCATAAGAGCCACATATCTGCATCTGAATTAGGCCCAAACAGATTTATTGATACATACAGTATCACTTCCTTGGTTTCCACAGAGCGACACAGACAACTAATTCCCTGGTCTGAGAGAAGTGCTGGGAAAACATTGAATCCATATGCTTCCCTAATTAGGAGACACAGATAAGCGACGGGCTGCTGAGGGCTGGGATATTCTGGGAGCACCTGTCTGTCTGGAGATCCACAGACGGCTCTGCAACCACAGCTGGTTTAACAGCCATTTAATGCTGCAATCACCACAAACCCCCAGATGCCAATAAAAGCCAGTGTGCATATGAAATTGTCTCAAATCTGAAAGACACAAAGAAAAAATAAATGGGAGGGAAAGACGTTAAGGGAAATGGGAAGCCGACTCCTCCTCAGTCATTTTCAGGTCAGGAAGTGTTACAAAAACACAGTGCACAAAAAGGTGAGGCAGGTTCAGCCCATGTTACTGCGATCACTGTTAACATGACAAATCTAATT
Source organism: Xiphophorus hellerii (assembly GCF_003331165.1). Classification (NCBI taxonomy): domain Eukaryota; kingdom Metazoa; phylum Chordata; class Actinopteri; order Cyprinodontiformes; family Poeciliidae; genus Xiphophorus; species Xiphophorus hellerii. The sequence continues at coordinate 15,673,776 of NC_045690.1, read as the reverse complement.
TACAGCATCTGTGCGTTTGCTGTAAATATCGACTAAGCTTGAAGGGACCAGCAATCCAACCGCATTTGTTTTTAGATGATGCACAATAAGACAACAACCGGTTATGGATAGATGGATAATGCAGCTTTTAAGTAATTAATATGATGTCATTTAACAGAATCCATGTGAAACAATCTGTTGATGCTTTATTTTATTCATCCGATTTTCTGATTAAAATTTGGAAATTGAACGTGATGTTTTCTGTCATAGGATTTTCCCAAATCTTTTACACTGGAGTGAAGGACTTCTGAGATTCTCCTTGGATCTTTCTAGTAGATTACTCTGTTATGAAACAATAGGATATATATATAGTTGATCATATTCTTTTAACAAGTTTGTATACTGTATATCAGGTCAATGAGTACAAGAAAAAAATGCTCTCTTTTTTTCTACAGCTGATGTTTTTCTTTCATCTTCATTCGAGGTTTGAACATATGCTTTACCCGGATCAATTGTTTACATTTCTTCTTTCACTTCTGGACGCTGTTTTATGGGGCATTTATTGTTTTTATCTTCTCTTATGCTGCTCTGTTTTTCTTTCTATTTTTCTTTGCAGGATTATCTTCTGCAAAAGTGAAACATAAGACTTTTAGAATTCAACATCTGTACCCATAAAATGCATCTTTTCAAGCCCATTCAGGAAAATGCAAAACCTAATTTCATAACTTCACAAATCTTTTAATACTGCATTACAATCTTGTTCCTTAATGATCTGATATTAACCTTTCTGGCTCAAACTTCTACCACAAAAATGTTACACTTTTCCTATGGGTCTCTCTCTACTACACATGTTCCAACAATATGAATCAAAAAAGGAACAATGAATTCTCCCACAACTCCACAGTGGGCACAACCTGAAATACTGTTGTGCTGTTGAATTAAATTCAGTCTTCTCGAGTGCTCAAGTGCCATCAGTTATAGAAGATGATTTACAGAATAAAGCTGAGATTTTCTACCTGAAATTTGCTAATTTACATCCTTAATATAAAACCATAGTTCACAGAAAGGATAAAATGGGTCCAAAGGATCTCATAGCTTAAAGGTATCAGTCAGGAGAATTGATGTCTTAAGAATGAACAGCTTTACCAGAAGAAAATGCTATTTTTTCACAGTTAAATCTGACTAAATCTGCAAAGAGGATAGTGGACAAAGTCTTAAATATTTGTAGAAACCAGAGCAGACATAGTGAAGGGTGAACCCACTTTAACAACCAGGTTCCTGCAGCTAAAATGTTTTTACAATTTTACCTCTAAAGGGTTTGTTTTACAATTAATATATATGATGCTTTATAAGCAGATAAAATGTAAGATGACTCGTCAAAGTGGAATTTCTTTTAACATACCCCTCCCCCCCCCGGCTTTACAGGAGTAAATGTACGTTGTACAGTCTTAGAAGTATCAGAGATAGTTTTGCATCTGATGTTAGTTTCCATCTCTGAGTAAGAGACATTACTTGTGGCTGTCGTTACTCACTGCTGAACTACTTTAGCCAATTAGATCGGTCAGTCCAGGATCGCTCCAGTGTGAATTATTAGAAATTCTCAAGTTGCACCAGACTTTTTAATGAAGGAAAAATATTTCACTTGTGAGCAACGAGAAAAGCTCTTGAGATGGTAGATCTGGGATAAAATTGGGGAGAGGTAGGACAGGGATGAATGTTGTATGAGTTGTTTGAAGCCATTTGTCTGCAGAACAGGAGACAACTGTGACTCTCTGGCAGAGCGGGACTATTTACAGCTATTGGCAAAACGACGCAAATGCCGTATCTTTCCCCCAGGGTGTCTGACTGGTAATCCTTTCAGAGCATCTCTTTACCTGTGACACATGGAGACGGAGTGTGCCAAGTTGCCGAGCGGTGCCCGCCTGCCAAAAGCCAATTTACATACATTTCTTCATTAACCCAACACATTAACTCAAGAGCGATGTATGACACTTAAATGCTCGCTTCCAACATGATACACATCCACTCCCACTTTGTGCATTTATTAAAAGCAGTGTTTGCTTTGTGCCACCGACTCATTTAAACCCACTTAAAGTAAAACTGAGTATACTCTGTGCACAATACAACATAAGAGGCGCAGAGATATTTCCACACTTTTACATTTATGAATGCTAATCAAGCAAAGACAGCAAAACATCTGAGTGTATCAATTATTCATAGTCTTTGAACAGCTCGCCTCAGACAACGCAGAGACAACCTTTGGTTCTGATCGACGGTTATAGAAGCTAAATTGCATTTCTACAACATGGAAACTTTTTTTTTTGCCTTTTCACATATAGAATAATGACTCAATGTAAACATTTAGTGGAATTTGCGAAACTGCATCCTTTGAGGTCTGTAATACCAAGTGTTTGATTTTCTGTGCAGAAATACTATTAAAAAAAAAAGTAGCTTATTTCAATGATTAGACTCAGACCGACTGCATTAAAGCATGTAGTAATTGCTCCACTGCATGATTTAAAGAGGGAATCACATTAATGGGGGTCAAGAAGACTTTCAAACCAAACCACAGCAACTCACTGTTTCAAGGTATCTTTAAAAATCTCAAGGAGCAATTGGCATTAGAGCAACTCAATTAAATAAGACTGAACTAGCACTCTAAGTCAAGTCTGTGCTCTTTGAACAGGTCTATTTTTTTCCAAGTTTGTTTATAAATTTGAAGATTTGAAATGGTTCTTTAATTTGTAGACACTATTGTTACATTGCTAGACTTTTTCTGATGCTGTCAATTTGTGAGAGGAGTAAACTTGTAGAGTTTTGAACATTATTAAACATCTGCATCAGACAGTATATGAATATTGTTTTGAAATACATGCTGTATGTATATAAACATCATGTTCAAACTGTGCCTGTAATAAATCGCACGCTGCAAAGGCAGCCGGCACTTCAATGTGCCACACAAGTTGCCCTTTGTTTCCACTTGAGAACCAGCCCTCCAAAAAATGTCTGTGCACACCAAAAGCCGATCTTGAAATACTAGTCCAAGTTTGACAATACTGATTTAAAGTTCAGTAGGAGCAATAACTGAAAAAAAATAAAATAAAATGTGGGCATTTTTGAAGCAAGGTCCTGACAAGAGCTCTACCAGAATTGTTCAGTTCATTCGACTGTGCAGCAGTGAAAAAATAGGTGATGCAATATATCTGAAAATTGTGCAAAATATTCCAACTTAATGAGAAAATCTGACCTCCCTTGCTTTGTGTTGTGGAACAGATTAATGACTGATTCTGTACAGTTTCATCTGACTGACTGTGGTTTGTCTTGGTTTGTTAAGGACTTCTCCAGATTGTTTTTTTTCCAAACCAACTGTTTTTCTTTTCAGGTATTGAAGGTTTCTTGACTACTTTTAACTTCTTCTATTTAGCAGTTACTTTTAACTTCTAAATATATTATAAAATAGTAGATTCTATTTAATATTCATGTTTCTGGCCATTTCAAAACTCCAGATTTTTTTAATCTTACTTTTTCACAGTAATATGTAAATATGAGTCCAAGAATATTCTTAGTTTTACTTTATTATTGTGTCTTTCTACAACATATGCATAAGCTGGCTTTCCATTTAGCAGTGAAGTAATGGATAATTTTCCTATTTCATGCCATTTGGACAAACTCCAAGAATTTATTCTATACAATTTAGTAAAAAATAAATATGGACTGGACTAACTTTGTTTAAATTTAAACTGCTCACATCAGTTTGTGATGAATAATACATTAATTTTCCAATTTTTTGAAAACTGAACAAACTTTGTGTGTACTTTTAAACCCAGAGTTTCAATTATTTAAAGCCAAGACACTAAAACTGGCCATCTTATTTCAGAATGAGTGTGTTTTATCTGTTAGTAGCTCAAATTAAAACTTTTACCATACTCAGTTTTTAGTTTTTCTTACATAACTTTACTTAGAAAATATTTAAATCATTGCCTAAAATGTTCTAGGATTCGATTTGTAGTTCATTGTCTTGTCCCAGAATAGCTGCGACAATTTACATTCGTAAATTCAATGCTGACTAACCAACAAGAATGTATAAGCAATCACGAAAACATCACTTGCACCTGCTGAGTCCACTTTATAGGCCGTAGAGTGCTCAGCCAATATTTGCTGAGTTGTGGAATTGTCTTTGCCAGCAGCCTCTCGTCTTGTCAGTCCATCAGTTCTGCCCCCCATCTCTCTCTATTGCTTTAGTCACTCTGGTCCTCCTTTCCTAAGAAAAGAAAAACTACTGGCTTGAATTTGAGGGTTCAAGTCAGTAGTTTTTCCTGCAGAAGCAATGAATGTATTCATTCCAAGTGCAGCCTCTTAGAGTTTGTTTTGACCTCGTTTTACCTTTAATGCAAACATGCTTTTCAAACATGTTTTACACTAGAACTTTTCAGTACCCCACTTTCTGTAAAAATATATATTTACCACTTATCTGTAAATAACTTCCAAAAACAAAGATGAAAATATAGGCTGAGTTGGTAGAGCACACACACCATGTGCACAGGCTGTAGTCTTCAACACCGCTGTCCTGGGTTCAATTCCCAGCCTTGGGCCATTTCCTGAATGTCTTCCATCTTTACTGTGCAATAAAGCCACTAGAGCCAAACAAGAATCTTAAAAAAAACATATATATATATATATATATATATATATATATATATATATATACTACCTGAGACATCTGCCAGTTTACCAGGTGTAGCTCAAATGTTTTTGCAAACCCTAACCCTAAATCACACATGCATGAACAAATTTGCCCTAAACTGGATATCAATGATCTTTGTCAACCCATAACATTTGAAGTTTAATCAACACCACCTCCTAGAAATTTTCTAACAGCTTTAAGTCCCTCATACATCATCAGGTTGACACATCATCAGGGAGCGCTGCTCACCACGTGGCTGGGGAAGTTTGATGACAGGAAGGCCTCAATAATCCTTCACCACCAACCAGGTAATGACCATAACTGCTGTCAGGAAGGTCAGATTTCCACTAAACTTTTAAGACATGCTGCTAGACCCAAATTGGAAAGGACTGAAGGTACAGTATGTTAGACAGCTTGCTAAAAGCGCCGCTTAGTGGTTAAGTTCAGGGATGGTGTGACAGCTTTACTGATGATGGCGAGGTGGCGGTGCTGGAACTCCTGCAGCTGCGACATGGCCAGAGCGTCGCTGAGCTGCAAGCAGCTTTAATTAAACAGCTGTTCTTTGCTTATGTAGGTTTCTAAATGACCTCAGTGACATCAAACTGGCAGTCATGATACAAGCTTTTTAAACTTCATCAAAGAAAAGCAAACTTCTGTTTTCTTTATCTGTTCCTTCTGCAGAGGAAACACAGAACTGTCCTTTTATAGAAGAAAATTATTTTATACAATTCTATGGTTGTACCTGTGGTTGCATATTTGTGCATACATGGTGGTCTGGTCTGTTTGTGTGTTGCCCCTGAATGGACTGGTGACCTGTGTAGGGTGTTCTCTGAGTCTCACTCTCTACCTACTGCAGACAGGGTCAGCCCCCATGTATGCATGGACACATGGATGTTTACTAAATAAAGCACCAAAAGCAGTGCTTACTGCCCAATATCTTCTTTAAAAAGCTATACATTTAACAGCAGCTCAAAATTACCCTAAAATATGATAAGTTACTTTTCAAAATTAACACTTTCTGATGAAAAAAATAGTCAGCACCAGAAAAATTACAGTTCTACAGTCCCTTTCTTCTTAACTTGACATCAAAGCTTTCACTTGTGTTCATGCATCCTTAACAGCATTAATCTCCCATTTCCTGCAGTGGAGATCGTGGCAGATAGAAGTGGCGGACGGTTTACTTTGTCACGTCACAGCGACAAATGCTCACCTTTAACAGATCGATATCAAGTCCCTACGGGGATATTGTGTGGATTGATATTTCAGCACAGCGCGGTTTTCGTCTCCCCTGTTCGGGTTTTGCGGATTATGCTGTTATCAAGCGAACACAGACGGGGATGCATGTGGCAGGAAAGGTGCATGCACAGCTGCTTTGGCACATGGTAATGTTGTGGGTAGGTTGCACGCAGCATGTTTACTGATCAGTTCACCACGAGATCAAAACATCCACCGTCATCCAAGCTGTTGTAGTTTAACACAAGTCATAAGCTTATAGTTGCTAGCTGGCCTGTTATCACGTATGAATGGCAGCGAGTAAATGAGAGACTACATCTGTTGTCAGGATTAGTGTGTCTCTTGATAGCGCGGGAAGATAAAGCGATGAAACCTGCTCAGGAGTGTCCGTGGCTTACAGCAGCAACAAAATGGATTAATCACGCTCTGCAGCTGGGTTTTACTTTTACTCTTTGTACCTTGAAAAACTCTTCTACAAGAAGGCTGGGCATCATCCCAAAGTGTACATGCCTCTTTTTTTTAATGGCAGTGAATGTGATGTAGCTCCAAAACCAGAGGGACTGAAGAGAAAAGGTCTATTATCGTAAACTAATTAAAAATCTTGCTCAGGACAGAGTGTGTGCCTGACAGAGTGCCATCAGGTTTAATCAGACACGCTGCTCCGCTATAAACACATCACCTCGACAGATGCCCCACTTTCTGAAATCAAAGGAGGGGAGTGTGAAGACGGCTCAATTCAAAATGAATTTTCACATTTTGGCAGTGCACCAAGATGAGCCACAAATGTTTTTGTTTTGTTTGACAAGAACTTGTAAGAAAGAAAATTAACGTAGGTGATCTGCTGATGAGCTGGAGGTTTTTCCCCTTTGGACTAAAGTTGTATTAGGAAGCAAATAATTATAAAGATGTAAAATTGTATCACGCATAACTAACAATACCAATAGTTCAATAAGATGCCTGAATTACTCTTTTCACTACATTAACAAATGTATTCTTAAAGAATAGCTGGTTTCTTATATTTTACTATTCACGTTTACTTAGATAATAAATATTGATTGATTATGTTTATTGTTTATGAAATGTGTTTTTTTTAAACAGCTTACAAGATTTTATTTTTGTTATCAGCTTACAAGATAATATACAGCAGAATATATGTGCCGTTTTGAAGAATCCTCTTTTTGCATTTGTCTCACACATAAATGTTTCAGATCAAACATGTTTCAAAATCAGACAAAGACAATCTCAGTAAATAGGAAAATCAATTTTCAAATTATAATTTCAGTGACTAAGGGGGCAAAAGTGAAATCCAAACCATCATACCCTATGTGAAAATATAAATGTCCCTTGTTTACTTATAAATAAATTATGACAAAAAATTTTAATAGCTAATTTCACAAGGCATGATTACTGTCAATATTGTAAGATCAAGAAATCACATTCATAATAATGAGTTTAAAACATGAATTAGACACACCCCCACACACACACCCACACACCCCCCCACACACACATCAGGCTCCGATTTACAGAAATTCAAAGTGTGCTATTTGTAATTTCACCTCTGCAAGGTATTTTAAATATATAAAAAAAGAAAAAAGTTGTGCATTTACTGTTTTTACAAAATACACATTCAACATTAAACCTCACAATGATTTCTGAACCATTTCAATAAAGAGGAAATGAGGAAATATCCTGACTTGAGAAATGACTATTATAAAAAGGATATTTTTGGCAGAACTAAGTCATTTTAACCTAAGTCATAAATTTCAGCTGACCATCTAAAATGGGCAGAAGAGCAAAGAGTCTGGGTGCTTACCAAAAGATTGTAAGCACCCAGATAGTTTGGCATCTTGTATTTACTCCATGACATCCTTCGCTTCAAATCACATTATGAAGAATCATTGAGCAGATGTGGGAGATGTACACTGCATCACATAAACCACAAAAACAAAAGTAGACCACATTATCATAAAATTTAATTCCTCTCTGTAATGGTTGAGGCCATCAAACTGGAGATAAATAGCTGCACTTAAAATCTGTCCTTCAGCAGAGTTAAAGATGTAACCTTTGCCCTTTGTTTCATTACATGCAAGCAGTCTTTAAGGCGTGTGTGTCAATCCTAAATCTGTTGCTTTCAGTCATAGGATGCATTTCACAGCCTCACACAGCTCTGTGACATGTTGAAATTACAGATTTCTATATGATAAACACACATCTAGCTTTCATAAAGATATTTTTTCCTCCTGCTAGTGAAGAGAGAATCTATTTGAGCTAAGGGCTAAGGCCTCTAGTAAGCTAAAAACACACACATTCTCATGCTGATCCCCTATATAATATTTAGTTAGCTGACGCCAGGTGAATATGTGTTACTTTAATATCCACCTGCTGCTGTTTACACAGTATTTACACAACTCCAAGACTTTAGACCACTTTGATCATTTATGTAGGGACACGTATTGCTGTTGCAATATTCATGTCTGTGAAAATGTATGGCCCGCTGCTGAAATATAGGCAGTTTAACTGCATTTCGAACCCATTTCCAGCTAATGCTTTTCTCCTAATTAAATCCGGACGTCTGTCTATTGCTCGCCCCTCCCCAACTTTACACAGATATACACACAAACACTCACGCGCACACCGACTCTCACCCTGGATGAATCTGGAGTAGAGTTGAGTTGAAGGCAACAGAGGTAATTGCATTAGCATCAATTTACTGGTGCGGCAGAGGACAGCTGTGCAATCCGGTGATGTGCGTCCTCTACCAAATAAAGAGAAGAAAAAAAAAAATGCAGCATGCATGTGTGTGTACACCTGATAGAGTGTATATTAGCCTCTCCAGATGTACACAACTTAGCGACTACATTTTCGCACTAATTATAATGATCAGTATAATTTTATTAAGCTATTTACATGCATTACAGACACTGCAACTGATATTTCTATTTCCACACAGTTTTCCCACTGATGGTAGAACAGATTTTCAGAATTTCTCGACTCTGACACATAAATCCTTTCTGGTCTGACACCACCTGTGGTCACCCGACTCCAACTGCCTATTTGTTATTCCCATCTCAGCTTGTTGCAATACATCAAGAGAGGAGGATTAGGAGCTGGTAACTTTTTGTCTACAGATTGCTAACAGTGGCGTTTGGAATACAAAGTTTGAATTATTTTAGAACTGCTTCCTCTAAAATATTGACTCGTGAATTATATCTCATGTGAATGTGTAGTGTAATTTTAAAGAGATTTAAACAAATATGGAAAAAAGAAATGTATGAACTTTGTGAGTTTATTGTTTTCCCTGGGGTTTCAGAGTTTTAGATCTAATTGTGTCATAATGTGTTTTGTTTTTTTGCTATTGATGTGGGGTTTCACAAGTCTTTGTTTTAGGTCCACTACTGTTTTTTCTTTACATGTAGCTTTTTTTCACCAGGGCTTTGCTTTGACTGCTTTATATTTCTGTATGACCGCGGACTTTCAAAATGTGCTGAAACAATGATAAATAATAATTAATAAATCACTTAGACTTTTTCTACTTACATTTAGTGTATGTCTGTTGGGGTAATTTTGTTGTTTTTTTTCACGATCAAAGTGACATTAGCATTAGTTCAGTAAATACAGAAAAGAAGTGAGATTTATACAACATGAAAAGTCACAACAACATGTGTGGCTGAATGGTGGCTGGTTGATGATCAAATGGGCTAACCAAGCCTGACTTGATTAGCCCAAGTCAGGCTTGGTTAGTCTGTATTTGAACAGGACATATGTGCTACCATAACCCCCAAAAATCTATCTGCTCTACAACAACACAAGAAACAGCTAACCTGAAATGAAAAACATCAGTGCGTACACCTTTCTCCAGCTGTGACCTCTTTCGCTTCAATCCATCCATTTAAATCTTGCTGGAGAAAGGAGTCCTGGAAGGAAACCGACACATTTATGGGTCAAGCTAGGGAATCCCAAAGAATTTCCTGGTTAGAAAGGATATTTTGTCCATCCAGTGGGATTTGGTTCTTCAAATACTTGGTGTCCAGGCGACTTCCAAAAGAAAGGCATCTCGATCAGGTGCTTGAATCACCGCAATGACTCCTTTCACCATAAAAGAGTGACAGCTTCCGCTCTGCTCCCCCCAAAGTGAGAACCTCCATCATTCGATCTCTAAAGTCAGTCTCCAGGAGAAGCTCATGATCCATCTCTCAAGACCAAATGTGACAATTGGAATGTGGGTGAATTGGTAAATCAAGAGCAGCATAGCAGACGAGGACCCAGTCCACCTGTCCATCTCCCACTCCTCCCCACTCTTGCGATATCAGGATAGTTAAACTACACCACTGGTCATCTTGATGTTTCGAGAAAATTTGAAAAATCCCAAATTTACAATAAAGTATTCAGAAGGAACTGTAGTGAGGAGCTTGTGTTGCTTTATGATTAAACTGCATCTTTCACGTCAAGCACAAATTTGATACATTTGCTGACTGTTTAAATATCAAAAGACCTTCCGTCTAAAACTATATCCAAAACTGAAATACATGAGCCCTGATTTCAGAAAACACATTCACACAACACATTTTGTTCTTTGATGCAGATTGAAAAGACTCCCACTATTATCAGTGTCTAATCTTGGAAAATTAAATTGGGTTCCAGCTCAGATGCTAAACATCAAGCTGTTTAAAATGATCAGAGGCGAAGACTTTCAGTTTGTGTGTGGGTGTAGAAAATCACAGGGAACTTGATTGTATTGACACTCAGTGTTTTATAGAACACAAGGCTTAAAGAAATGTGAAAGAGGCAGAACTCGCAAGTCTTTAGAAGTAATTAAGCAAAACATGGCAGATTCAAATTAAAAATTCCTTTCTATGTGGCTCAGGACATTAGTTGTAGTAAAGAACTCACACACTCTTATTGCTGACGTATAAAAGCAGCTGGGAGAGATTACACAGCTAGTGTAATAAAGTTTTGCATCTACTTTTTAATTTAAAGTTCATGACTGTCAGAATCATTGCGTTTAAGGTTGACCTGAGCACATGAAACCAAGATTGTATGTATTTTTGATTTGAGTGAGCAGAATGTTTTAGTAGTGAGAAGGCAGGTGTTTCTTTTCCTTTCGAGACTCGAAGTACTCAAAAGCTGATTAGCATATGCAGCGTGTCATATGAAAGACTCGCTGCAGACAACACCAAATCATTCCTGTGACCTTGAGCAAACATTTCGGTAACTTCAGAGGGTCCCACACAGAGCTTCTTCAAATACCATGTCACATCATCTTAACATTTCCAGTCTGCAGCGCCCATATGTCCTCAAAATCTGCCCCCGAGAAATATGACAAAGTAAATGCCATCCAAAGAAATTTAGCTTGATTGTATTTTCAGAGAACAGGCACGTGTGCTCCTTCGCATGCACCCGCCCACTGGTCCCGCTTTTTGTCATCTCAGTTTTTCCCCAGAAATTAACGTCACACCCGCTTCTTCACGCCCCCTCCAGTCAGACAGAGCAGGAAATGAGGAAAATGAAGATAAATCCCAGTAACAATTATTATTTCCTACCTCACTGGATGTGCTCAGCCTGTGTGAACGCTGATAACACTTTTAATAACCCCCGCTTTGCCACTAATCGCGGGTGAAACGGTGTTTGAATGTTGTGAAAGGTCAAAATGATCAAAAAACCAAAAGTCTCCCAGAGTTATGAAGAGAAGCTCGATATAAAAGAAATGCCATGATGGCGGGTATTGACAGCACTGATTATGATGTTCTATTTCACCACTACAGCCAAAAATGATGCTGTATTTTTAATCTACTGTCTAAGCTGTAAAAAATAAAACAATAATGAAAGTTGGGAGAGTGTGGGGAAAATGTCTAAAAAAGAAGTGGATTCATGAAGAAATTTACTTTCGCTTTTATTTTGTTCCCCAGTAGAAATTGTAAAGCCAGAATATTCAGTATTTTAAATACTCAATTTCAAAAGTACCTAGAACAGTATAAGAAAATTAAGTGATTTAAACAGGTCATTACAGTGCATTATAGTTACCAGATCAATTGGGGGGAACTATAAAAGATAGATGGCAAGCCCAAAACTGTCCATAGACACAAATACTGTCTTAAATACTATACAGTATAGTATAGTATTTATAGTATTTAAGACTATACAAAATTGTATAGTATATAGTATTTAAATACTATATGTCTTAAATACTATGTAGTATTTAAGACAGTATTTCAGACCAGTATTTAAGACAATAGTCTTAAATAGTGCATAGAAATGATTAAGCACACAATTTTATTTACACCCGGTGTTGTTACTTTTATTTCATGTGTTGCAGGACACTGGCCCTTCAGAACGATAACCCATCCATCTATTCATTCAGTTTGAAATCCTATTTATTATCCCATAAATTCATTGATCCTCTTGCAATTTAGCTGGCTTATCCAATCATTTATTTATTCAATTTGTCCACCCGTGCGTCTTATATCAAAACGCTCTGTTCATCTATCAATGAACATTAAGGGCAAAAATTTTTATATCCTTAAAGTCAAATTCAAAAACATGTTAAAGTTGTTTTTTTTATAACTATGTTGAAGAGAGGAACATCAAATTTACAGAGACTTTACACAACTACAACTGAAAAATAAAAACCATATACAAATAAAAAGATTTGTCTTTCCCCCATTTCTTTATTGTGCAATTCTGAATGGACAATCTAAATGAGAAATTGTTCTTTGAAGTTGGAGGTTTCCTGAGCTTTTATTCATCTGAGCGTGTTCCTCTGTGTGCACATAGGGCTGCTAACCTACGCCACCGCTGCCCACACAGTTAGAGGCTGTCAGAAATGCACTCATCAAGCCTGCTCATCGCTTCCTCTCTGCAACACTCAGCAACTCAGTGATGCTAACAAAGTTATGGCTTTGCTCCCTCTATTTCTGTGTCTCTCATCCATGTATTCATTGGCTGGCAAGCAGAAAATGTTTTTACCAACAGAAATCAATATGAAAACTGTACAACAAACATTACCACAGTGCTGGGAGCACTAATCAAATATGAAGTGAGTGAATGTGACCAAGAGAGTCTCACGCACGGCTAAGCCAATGTTCTTCATATTTTATTTTTTGTTATGGGTTTTGGTGTACAGTTTCATTTTTACCTGACAAAGCCACAGCTAATAGTCTGCTCAGGCATTTGGAAAGACAACGTGCCGCTAATCAAATATGAAGTGAGTGAATGTGACCAAGAGAGTCTCACGCACGGCTAAGCCAATGTTCTTCATATTTTATTTTTTGTTATGGGTTTTGGTGTACAGTTTCATTTTTACCTGACAAAGCCACAGCTAATAGTCTGCTCAGGCATTTGGAAAGACAACGTGCCGCTTTTCAGCGGTGGGTTTTGTCTCTCATCTGGAGACTCTGCGCTTTGCTTGCTAAAGCTTCCGTGACCTTTAAACATCATTAACATTATATTGGACTCCGTTGTACCTGCATAAGTAACAGCTAGCAGCACTGCCACACACCTTAGCACTCTCCAAAGGAGATGGGACACACACACACACATGCAGATCCACAAATCCCTTTCTCAGCGAGGGGCCAAATCAATACAAAATGCACCACCCCAGTTCTATTTGCATGGCTTTGATCTCAGTCTCAGGCTCTCTGGAGAGCCTTTAATGCTTGGACACATGCATGCACACACCCAAACAAACAGATGCATAAAAATTATGGAAGAACACAGAATGCTGAAGGCACAGAGGCACACTCATGAAACCTGCGTTATTATTGCTAGGCATTAACAGGGGCTGCTTTTATTCCCCATTGTCATTACAAAGCAGATTGTTCTGAATTAAAATCAGCCAGTCGGTGACGTTAAAGGTGTCTCTGTGTAACATGGACTGTGCTTTGTAGGAAACAGTTGGAGGGGTTTAAACAATATGTGCATGTTTGTGGTTGTGTATGCATGAATGGATGCCTTGGTGGAAAATAAGAAGTGTAAACAGCAAAGCTAACAGGACCTCAGGGTCTTTCTGAAAGTTGCACCTTGACATTAATAAAACATTTGCACATGACTTTCAAGCTTATGAATATTCAGAAATATTCATGAACATTAATAAAAAAACACCTAGGTGGGAGTTAGTGGGGCTGAGTTATTGCACAAAAGTAGCTTGGACAAAGTAAAAGAAAGGGGCCTTTTTGTTTGCATGGCTTCTGCTGACCCATATTTCTTCTTCCACCTCAACAGTTTCTGTCCTTTAACTTCCAGTTGCACATTTGTGTCACTGACAGAGATAAAAATGAGTGGGAGGAATTTTAAAAGATATGCACCTGGAATGCAAACACATGGCATCAAGAACTTTCCAAAGCCTCGGAGATTCTTTATCTACTGGTTCCATAAACCTATGACCTGCTCATCTCATAATTATTAAAAGAGTTTCTTTCCCTCCTCTTGCAGTTATAGCCAACACTTCTACTGAGCAGGTTCTACTATTGGTGGTCAATGTTTTGGAAAATCTTCCTGTGTGTTTTAGCAAACTAGGAATAAAACGTATATTATGTCTAACACTAGACTCCTAGTGAGTCACTATAGTTTAAGCAAAGAACCAGATCAATTTAAAATTTTCTTAGGACAAGTAAAAGTGTGGGTTTTAGATTAGGTACACCTTTCACCAAATATATGCCCAAACATTGAAGCTACATTATTTTGGTATTTGTGATTTGCCTTTTTTTTTACACTTGTACTTAGAATACTGTATTACAGGTGCCTCTTACTAAATCAGAATATGGTTAAAAACTTCATTTATTTAGGTAAAAGGTAAAAGGTGCAAGGCCAGCCACTATGTGTTTGTCATTTAGTTAATACGAATTACAATAACAGTGGTAAAGAGCTTATTGCAGCAATCAAAATTGTGCAAGAGGCTGGGTTTGAAGTCGAGTTTGCAGAAACATTTGTACATTTCCAAGTTGTAAATTCTGACATTTGGAAGCTATGCATAAGGGTTTTTTTTTTCTTTGCATTGAAAAGGCAATGTTATGTTGGTAATTTTAAAGTTCAACTGGAGGAAAAGAATACATAGAGCAAGCATTTGACACTTAAACTTGATCAATAACAGACTATTTTTGCTGCCCATAGTAAACAACTATATCTTTATATGAACTCTTTGGAATCCTGTAGCTCTGAGAGTGGCAGTAGATTGGTCAATACTGAAGGATTAACCTCTTATTTCCACCATGTAGCAATATGTCCTGAAGCATAACCTCCATCATGTTGTCCATTAGACAGATTTGTGTGTCATGACTTCGATAAAAGTGTCCACTAAATGATGTAAATATAAAATATCTCCCGTAACCAAAGTAAATACCTTAAAGGAAAGTGCTGCTGTAAGGTAGACGTATGCTCTGAGCATTTTCGTAGCGCTTTAAAGGTGTACTAGACGCATAAACAAGACATCCAGGATGTTTTTAAAGGCACTCCACTTGTGCTGTTTATCATTGCTTTATAACATAATGGCTCTGTGCACGAGTTTGCTCGTGCTGTAATGGCAGCAGTAACTCGAAGACAGTTCGGCTGTGTAGGGGACATTATTTTTATGACCATATTTTCAAAAGATGGATGCACATTACGCTCCGCTTCTTAAATCTTTTCACCAGTATGTCTTTTGTCACAAATAGCCACGTTTCACCACTGTAAGATCACAAATGTGTGGAGAATCTACTTTTATATGCTGAAAGTTCACAATTAGACTGTAGGAGTTGAAATCAGACTTCCACAAATTTTCTACAAAGAAATGTACAACTTTACAACTACATCAAATGGAAATTGAAACCATCATAGCTGTTCACCACCACTGTCTGTGCTATGTGGTTAGTGACTTGTTTATGTACAATGTACACCAAGACATTCATAAAAGAAGACACTTCCTGTTGATTTCCTTTTTTTTTTTTTTGGAGAGAATGACAAAAATTACATGTCCGCTATATTAATTAAGTTTATGCATTTAATTCTAATTTTAAATTTTGATCCAATCAAAAATTACACAGTAGAGCTGTAAATCACATACAGTTTAGGAGATAAGCAAATAGATGGGACTGTCTTCTCTCATTTAAAAAAAAGATATATGCTGTAAATCCTTCATAAGAGTGGCTCAGGAATACTAATTGCTTTTGAGAGTTTGTTTCTTTCACATTCAACTGAGCCTGATTTTTATCCAGGGTATCTAGAGTTCAAACCTAACCCAACATTAAGGCTTTCATCCTTACTTATGCTCTACACACTTAAAACAACCAGATCTGTCAAACATCTATGAAAGTAGTTGTGTAACATTTTATATTTACTTGCAAACCCTTGGTGTGAAATACCTGCATCGGTTTTGCAACCCTGCAACATCAAAGATTTGCATTCTTTTTGTGTGATGCTCTTTGTGAGTGTTACTGCAGAGACTTTTGGTTGTGTACTTCTCATTGGGTATCTGGCTATTCCTTCAATCTCATCCTATGCCATTCAAATTTTTAAATCACTAAACCTGGAGATGGCTTCCAATCTAAAACCCCCTCTATCCTCAAGGACTCCTTCTTCATGAAATGTTAACAGAAATGGAGTAGCGACAGATTTTAGCGGGTATATTTTTTGTCTTATCAAAGACCACAAACCTTTTCACCCACTGGTGCTAAACTTGTGCGTTTCTTTTGGTTAATCAGATTTGCCTTGCGTCACGATCCACTTCATGCTTTTGGAACGGTCTCTGGTACGCTTGGCATTAACATATGTATCCAGACCGCACCAGATTTCACATCAAGCAAGCCGACACCTGGATTTTTAGGCGGACCAGAGTTTTACTGTTTGGTCCACATCAGAGTTCAATTGTGCATTCACATCTCTCCAAAGGAATTGGACTTTCTAAGCAGTTTGATTAAAGTGGACTAAACAAGGCTATTGTGAATGCACCTTAAGTGTGCAGCGTGCTGTCGATGTGAAATGAGAAAATGACAGCTCAAATGCTGTCCTCCTGCTGTAATTGTAGACAAATATAAAGTACTCAGCATTTCTTCAAAAGGCCAGGAAGGGAAAAACTAAGTTCACATTTTGTACCTGAGCCGTTCGATCAATTGTTTGCCATACAATGCTTACTCCGTCTTTTCTTCCATCTCTCTCCACAGATAGTTATAAATATCTATCTGATGGAAGTGAATTGGGGTATTCCTGAAGCAGAATTGCCATGTTCCATATATTTCTGCTCACTTAGCTACTATATGCTCTATAGTAGTAAAGCAGTATATCTGCCCTGTGTGTGCAAGCCAGTGTCCACAAAAGGTGGGGCATAAAATTATTCCTTTCAAATTTCCTATGATTCCTGAATGATGAGTCCAATTCCAGACAAATATTTACAACAAAAGTTGGTGCTGTCTGGAGTGTGCCTCGCTAAATGAAAGCACCTGTTGACATATTTCTCAAGGCTGAAAAGAAAACGTCTTCTTTAGTTCCCTCCAGCTGAAAATCTTCTCTAGCTAACTAAAAGGAGAAAACACAAAGCATTTCGTTTTAAACATCAGCCCATGGACTCCGCTTTACAAGCACAAGATGTGTCACATGAGCAGGAGGAAATGATCGACGTAATTGACAAAACTTGGACCATTAAAACATTTTACAGCATTAGAAATTACTGCAGATGCAAATTTGCCTTTTTTTCTTGTCAAGTTGAAGGTTTAATCGATTGATTAATTACAAATCAAAGAGGGCTCTGCATACGTACAGGAAGTTATGCAAATTCTGCTTGTGCATAAAGGCACTCAAGAGTATATGATCACTTAAGAGTATATATTTAAAAAAAACACTGTGTTTGTGAGCATGTGTCCCTTATACTGCCTCCTCTGTCTGAGACAATTAGTCCCCTGCATTTGCCAGTAGAAGAAGTTTTAATTATGCTTGTGAATGTCGATGGCGTGGAACAGAGGCTGTCTGCTTGGCTGAGAAAGCCTCACAGGCACGTACTCTATTTAAGGGCACTCTCTTAGCCCATCATACAGCCATTTGGCTCTGCAGCGATGGAAAAGAAGAGCCATACGCAGGAGCTGCAGTCGTGACTGTGAGATGTCTGTTGTCATCAACAGGACCATCTCTCCAATGCAGGAAATATACAGTGCCTTGCAAATGTAACTCTTTCACATTCTGATATGGTACTGTCACAAACTTCAATGTATTTTAACAGGGCTTTCTGTGATAGACTGACGCAACATAGTGCATAAGTGACAGGATACATAGTTTTCAAAGATATCTTGAAACAGAAGTCTATATCTCTTTGGTGTGCATTTGTATGCAGCTCTTTAAGTGAATTTGGTAGTACCACCTTTTGCAGCACTCACAGTTGAAGCCTTCTGGGAAAGGTCTCTAACAGCTTTGCATGTCCAGAAACTGATTTTTTTTTTTTTGCCTCTTAACTTCACTTTTAGACATATATTTACAGATAAATGTATTCCTGAATGTTGGCTGTGTCACTCTAACTCTTGAATATACTGTGATGTTAAACAAGAGGTAGAAAAGGTAGAAGAAGAACCAGTCACAGTCTCTAGAAAACAGCAACACACCTAGCAACCATATCAACCACACCTCACCAAGATGAATTTCTGTAAACTTCTTGATTAGAGTTGCTTTCAGTAGGTGGCTAAATCACTTTTATGCTAGTACTCTTTGGCCAAATTTTTATGGCTAAGATAGGAGCTCTCTGAGAATCTCACAGGGTATAAATACTTTGGTAAAGTCCTATAAATTGTCTACTTTTATGTGGAAAAATGTAAAAAAAAAAAATTGACAAATAAATCGCATCATTTTGCAAGGCTTTGCAAACAGTGGTGATACAGAGACCGTTTCCCCACTTGAAACATGGCAACTCTGCAGCACTGTTGAATGTGTGCTCTGATTAGTATAATAGCCCTCATTAAGTCCTCATTAGCACAATGTCCCAATTTTACATTTGTAAATACCATAGATGGGTAATTTAAAGCAACGTCTTGACTTTGCTTCTTTTACCAACCTTCTTTTGAACCACTAATTAGCTGTTGCCTCGCACTTCAGTTTAATTGTCCCATTTGAAGTGTACCAGTAAGAAGAATCCTTTAAATTCAAAGGCAAATTTGTTTCAAATGATTAAAAGCAGAGAGCGGGGATGAGAATCTTTTAAACAACATGATAGTAATGGTCAGGTATTTGTCGTGCCTCTTTGCAAGCTCACGGCTGTTCCATTTGAATTTTGGATGCCAGAAAAAGGAAAAGTTAGTTAAATGATGCTTCCCTTATAATCGTGACTGGATGCATGCTACGTGGAGGAACTGCCAAGAGCATCTGGCACAGCGAGACATAAAAGTGTCCATCTAAAGACGAGAGCTGCGTAAGTGGTTGGAAGCTTTTAATTCCAGCCTGTGGAGAATTGCAGTCTCATTGCCTTTTGTTTATGAGGACCAGAGGGAACAAGACTCCGTTAGTTTCCCCAAATATGCCACCTTGTTTTCCTGTTACACAAGTACACGCTCACACGCCGAGATGCACACAGCCCGACTCCAAAGAAACAATCTAGGTCATCTTTCATCATCTGCTTCTCCCTGCTCAGGCAAAGGGATGAGCTCGGAGTTAAGTGGCCACAGTGAGTGCACAAAGTCAGTGAGCAGAGCCTGAAAACATGGAACCCTACCCGTGTGTGCGGTTAATGACAGCATGGAGCAAAGCCTTGAATTATCCCCAAATGTTTAGCATGGAAACAAGATGCGGCAGGCTACAAGAGATTTCTTTGTACATGCTGGATGCACATTCTTCCTCCACACACGTTTGATGGGGAAGGCAAAATCTGCAGGCTTATCACAGCGAGAATGCAATACCCAAGTACTGTCAAAGTAATTTAAACATTTGCAAATAGGACATTTTCTATCTTTTGCATTTTGCTGATTAGAATTCTTGCTACAGTGGGAGAAATAAATGTTTGGTCTTCTGCTGATTTTCCACACATTCTCACACAGGCGTTAACAGTCTGCAGTTTGCATAGTGGTTTGATTTTAACCAAGAAAGAGAAAAAAAAAATCTAAAAATCCTGAAAAGATTTGCATGTGATAGAATGAGAGAAGCATTTGATTTTCAGTTACCCAGGAAAAATTCTTCATTTCCCTGATTGATTGTAATCCTGGTGCTAAATGATGCATCAGTTAAAGATACTAGTACTCTCAACTCTTTGAGGCTCATTTATCAAAAACTGGTGTAGTTCTGGGCACAGATATTATGTTTCGACATTCGATTCATTAAACTGTGAATATACTGGCCAATCCCACTTCATGATATATCTGTTGGCTGGAAACTACTGTCACTTACAAGCCATGTCTCCATTTATTTGCGGTTTGAGTGACTGCACACTAAATTTGGGACATCAATGGATGTAAGACAGTTAAAAAAAGACTAATTTCTCTCTTATTTTAAAGTGGTGAATTGACCCTCTGGCACATATTGGTTATTGCAGCTGCAGAGAATCAAATTAAACCCAACTGTCCCGCACAATATCGTGCAGAACTGCCAATTTCCAAAGGCCTAAATGGAGCAACACACCTCCTCTGGCATGTACAGCAGATCCAAGGCAGACTCATCTCTCCTTCAGTACTTCTGCTGTCGAATGCACACTTCTATCATAAAAAAACGAGTCCAATATACTCATTTATCACTACACAAGAATAAAATAAATACAATCAATTTGATAAAAAAATCCTGTTAATTACTAACAAGACATGCACAACCTCACACTTTATATCTCCCTCATGCCACCCACCACCCTTATTATACTGCATCATGTTAGTAAGTGTACAATTGCTATATTTTCGGCCAAAGTCGTCCATGAGTGTAAAATACTGCTAAAGTAGAATCTTGGTTTGTTGATAATCTATCACTTGATCTCAAAAATACATCTAATTTAATCCAAGTAAATATTATCATCTTCTGCAGCAAATTGTCAATTTTTTGCTATTATAGCAGATGAGCAGATTCTCAAAATATACTTCTGCAGGACAACCCAACACTACACTGTAGATCTGCATAATGTTGGAATGAGCAACAAGAATGTCAGATAGCTGAGAAGAAAACTTGTAGTTAGTTATATATGCAATATTTTCTATTGTCACCACATATGGTCATGAAGTGCATCCCCACAACTATCAACAAGTTACTAGTGGGGAGCTTGTTCTGTATAATCTTGGTGCTTCCAAAATAAATTTAAGCTTTCTTGACTTAAGTCCTGTACAGAATTTGAGAATCAAGCTGAACTTTTAAGTCAGCAAGTGGTCAGCAAATAGTCTACAGAGTTTAAAGGGTGTACCTAAAATGATAAGAGCAAATCTGGTGATTAAATAGAAGAAATTTGGTTCATTTTTGACTTTACAAATTAAAAGAAAACAATCATAAAAACAATGAGGAAGTCAAGTTCTTTTTAATGTGTAATCAATCTATTTAAATTTTAGTAAAAGTAATACAACTAAATTATAGGTGAACAGAAACCGAAAGCACAACCAACATGTCAATAGTCTGAAACATTTTAGTTTTACAAAGTACAGATTTAAAGCTTCTGAAAGTAGGCATGACAAAGGTTTACAACTACTATTAATGATCTCCTGTGTGGCTCACAAATGGTTTTAGATGGTCTCTTTTTCCAGTCTGGAATGAGTCCATCAGTAGTTTTTATGCTTTGCTACACTGTTTCACTAGCCAGCTTACATAAATGAAGCCGTTTCATTTTATATCATTGCACCTGCGCTTTGGACTCGGCCGATTTGTCCTCTTTGATGCTCTGCTTCATTGTCTCTTATTCAAATTTTCAGCCTTGCTTTTCAGACCTGACACATGTGGCGTTCAACCCAGTTTGCCCCCATTCTCTGAGCTTTGCTTGGAATCATGAATAAATGAGAGCTAAAAATAAGCGTCTACATTGTTTTACCATACCCCTCACTGTGTCGTATGCCACGGTTTATGTCAAGCCTGGCAGTTTTTTCCTTGCAGCTACTGTACAAAGAGTCTCTGGCAGAGAAAACAAATACTTTGAATAAACTATCAGTGGGTATAGTGTTTCTGTAAGAAAGCAGCATTGTTGCCACACTTGTAGTTTTCAATTGAATGACGGCTATTACAAGAGCGCTGTTCTCTCCTGGGTGCAAAGAGGCTAAGGCCCACCAAGTGTCTGGGGGGAAATTACATATTGGTTTTTCTGTGGTATGGTGCCCCATTGATTCAATATTCACAGACACAGTGAAGCAGGCAACGCTAAATCAAAGCCAGGCCACTTTCTTGCCTTGCCTCCCTAGACATTCCAGCTCCAGCATGTTTTTCTAAAGTTCTGGGTATTTCCTTAAAGCAAAGACGAATGAGAACGACTTCAAAAGTATGGGGCTCAGTTATATGAAAATATAGTGTTTTTATTACTGTTTCTCTTTGATTTACTTCTCTCTTTTTTGGTATTTGAAACTCATTGAAGTTTGTTATTATGAAGTTGCAAACGAGTGACAATCTTTGCTCTTTGGATAGATTTTTTAGGCTGTTTGATGAATAACTTTTGATCTGTGGTAGCGTATGATTTAAATCCTTTAACTTTCATCATTATATTTTGCTAATGTACTACTTTAGTTGTAATGCTGGAACGCAAACATACTCTAAGAATATGGCACTACGGAAATTTTATAATTCAACTGAATGCAAAAGATCTGCTTTTATCAAATTAAAATTATTATTGCATTTTTAAGAACAGCTGTTTTACTTTGTATTTCTGGCTGGGAATAACACCTTGCCTATAGTTTCTAATAAGCTCATTTATATGTAAAAGTGAGAGACGCTAAACAGAATTTCTGGGCTTAAAAGGAGTTAAATTTATGCACAAATGACTTCTGAGATAATCCACAAAAAAAAGGAGATTGAGACTGGAGTCTGCATTTTAGTCTCATGTCATGTCTAAACAAAGACTTAATTTGATTTAGACCTGCAATCGTAAGATTTCTCCCATTGACTCGAATTCTCTCTGGCAAATTTTTGACTGAGCCAATTGTGAACGATGACCTCAATTTTCTGCGCTGTTTTTGAATTGTAGTCAATTCAATAGTGTGACAATGACAGCATAGAAAGTTAACAAAGTCATTCAGTGCATTTTGGCCATGCTTCCAAATATTAAATCAACATTAACAGCCACCTCATTTGGATTGGCTGTTCCCTCATAGCGGTAGTGGATGTTTGTTTACAGCACAGGTCATGGGCAAATGTTAGCAATTGGGTAATATTTAAAACCTCAACAAAAGTTCACGCCACCAAGAAACAACGCATAGTACAAGAGGCTGGGGTTTACCAGGTTAGACATGTGGACAATCCAGAAAATTGTTTTCATGTGTAACACACAACCTGCATTTTTTAGATTTTATACCCTAGAGAGGAAAATACTACAAATTCTCCGATTTAACATGCAAAACTGCTCTTCCAGCTTTGATGTTAATGCAATTTGCTGTTTGGCATATTTCGATCTTAGATTGCTGCCATTTCATTTTGTCAACTTAGTTGAGTGGGAGTTTAAAACATTTGCATTTATTACATTTATCTGTAAGAAAACATTTTAAACGTTTCCTGTTTTATAATTTTCTCACATGCAAATTGTGCTTCATACAATAAGCCTAGTAAGTCTGTTGAACTGCATCCCTCAAAGTCAGACCTCAAAGGATGCTAAGCACATACTAATGGGAACATTTTCTTCAGGGAAGAAAAACAAACGCTAGATAATTAATAGTATGCTATTTTAATAGGGTGCTTAATAAGTGCATGGAAAGTAGATTTTCATTCTGCTCTCCTCAGAAACAACATAAAGAACAAGAAAGAGTTTTGATGTTTTCTTACGAGGCCCAATGAACTCAAAAGTTGTCATTCAACAGAGTGACACATTTCTTTCTCATATTTAAACTTCCTGTC
The DNA here is from genome assembly GCF_003331165.1 of Xiphophorus hellerii. NCBI lineage: Eukaryota > Metazoa > Chordata > Actinopteri > Cyprinodontiformes > Poeciliidae > Xiphophorus > Xiphophorus hellerii. Next base: position 15,649,946 of record NC_045690.1, on the reverse strand, counting down.
CATCTCTTATTTTTCATCCCTCTCCTCCTAACATGTTAATTTGTTTGTCTATAATCTCCTGTTCACATTCACCGCAGTCATCTGTCAATGTTCATCAAACTGCAGAGAAGACATACAAGTGAGTTTACACAGGAAGTTCTATAAATTAAAACAGCATAAACCCCAGGCCAAACAAACAGTGGTTGGAGCAGAATGATGTGTGCTGAAACTAAATCACAATTTCTCACATTGGATGCATTGTGCTTTCTGCTGGATGTGCTCTCTGAATTTTAAACGCTGCCTTAAAGTCTAACAGAACTGCTTTCTATAAGGAAAAAAAATATTGCCCTTAAATTTAGAGGATGAAGCTACGTATACTTAGCAACTAACGTAAATGAGTTTCTCTTTGAGTGACTGGCAAGAAATGTTGCAACTTTACACAATATTCAAATTTAGATGTATGTGTAGGATTTTATCATTTCCTTGTATGTCTCAGGATGGGCTTAAAAAGAAGCAAACATGCATACTTCTAGTTTGTGGTCACATGTACCCTCAACCAAAACATTCAGACAAAATAAAAAAATACCAAATTGAACTCATGCAAGATGATTAGTGTAATGTTTCCACTGACTTTAATGACTTTCCATTCCACATTTACAGCTTTCATCTAAGCTAAGGTAATGAGCCATGCTTAGTCAATACAAGACACTTTTTTGCTGCACTGGGTGTCTCCGTTTCTGAGAACTGTAATTGCATGAATTTCTTTTGTTTCTCCCTACATGCATGCTTTCTAAACTGATTGAGCTCTAATTTAGGAAGACTCGTGGGCCAACAGCCGCCCGCTCAAAAGGTTTTGGGAGAAGTAGAGCTAATACATGTGTTAATAAGCAAATCATTGAAATTATCAACAAAAACTGTTCAGTTGAACCCAAATTATTACACTTTTAATGGCAAGAGGAACCTTGCTGTTGATAAAATGGCAGCAGTTTGAACAGCCATTTATCCTGGAGACATTAGTAACCCTGCCAGATGGAAGACAATGCATTAAGATCTAATTAATCACCATGCTCCTACTTGGCCCAAAAAAGTGGGGGAAAGACCTGATGTGCAGTTTTATCAGCTTAGTCAGTGCTCAAAAAGGTTTGCCATTAAATGAGGATGTGAGGCTGTAACTCATGTAGAAGCAGAAATTTTCCTGCACATCGATTTTTCATTAAAGAACATTTGATAGGCTTCAACTGACTGCATGTCATCAAAAGACTTTTGCTTTGTGAATCACGTCTTTGTTCTGATTAGTGGCAGTTGGACCCTAGTTTTTACTTCCTCCTAATTTGTTCATTCCCAACAACTCTAAGTATGTGACTTTGGCTCCTTTCCTCCTCAAAATGTCCTGGAAAGGCACTGTGACTGAGGGGTAGAGGAAGCCAGAGGACACACTTAACACCTCCCTTGAGAACGGTCAAGACATTTTAGTGATAAGAGGCTTGTCTGGGTGCCAGGCAAAAAAAAAAAAAAAAAAAACAGGTGGAAGAAAACACTTTCTAGCAATACCTAATTTCTGTCGAGGATGTTCACAAAGTATGACAGAGTTTCCAGCCTCTTGTCTCCCACCCAATTTGCAGTGTTTAATGATAGGATCTCAAAGCATAAATGGAAAGTAGTGAGTCTGGTTTGACAGCCTCATGGTCTCATCTTTGGTTTTCGAAAATAATTTGTTTCTGTTCGATTCTTGACCATCAATGTGGACCGATTACAACCAAGTTTGAGGTGGCAAGGATGAGAAGGAGCTCTTAATTTACTGGTCTGTGTCGATGGTCAAGTGATTTCACATAAAAGTGGTTTAAATGAGGTTTCTCTATAGAAGGGTCTGAGTTTTTCTTCTACACATTACCTTGTGACCAAATAAGTAAGAATGGGTTGGATAGAGGTCTATGCTAAGTAAACTAGAGTTCAAGGTAATAAGGAAATATGTATTCCCACAACAACTGGGGGAATACATGCAACAGCATAAAATTGTCTCTCTTGTCTTTTGTCATTTCGGGCTCCAAACTGCTTCCCCTTTTCCTCCCAAACATCATCTGTCCTTCACTCCTCTTCTTTGTTAGTTATTCACTCTCAGACAAACATCCCAGGAGGATCTCAACCTTTTTGCTTCATTCTTTGAGACATATCGACTCTTGATGTTCTTGTGCCACTCTACAAAAATATTCCCTACTTTTATTCAAATGAGAGAGACTGTGGAGAGGGTGAGAGTGGATCAATGAGAGAATCTCAACAATCTTTCCCCAGCTGCACACGTGTCACACACACCAACTCGTTGAGAGATTACTCTCTGCTCAGAAGTCTCTTCCTCCCCCCTCCGTCTGCCAAGGCAGTGGGATGTACGGTGAAAAATCAATAACTGCACTCAGCCTGGTGGCACGAACCTCTGTGACCAACCTCTTGGCTTTAAAACTGCTGGCATTCACTTGGATGGACCAGATGGTTGGGTACCCGGGGCGGCAAGCTTTTAAATCAAACAGGCGGAGTTTGCACTTTACGATATGCAGCGAAATCTTTCAAAGTAGCAACTTTCCTACTGCCTCACATCAGTGCAGAATAAATGATAAGTTGTGTGCTGCCAGCTGGTGGTGTTTGGAAACAGGCTAATGACATTCTGTGGAATAAAAGTGCATTTCCACTTTAGCTTTGACATTTTAATGGTTTCTCAACCTATCATCTCTCCTACATGTTTGTATGATAAAAGTAACAAAAACAGTTAAACTGCCCACGTATGGGTGAAGACAATACAAATCTGTTTTACCCATAAGAGAATAAAGTCTGTTAGTAAGTGTAGTCGACAAAAGCATGCTTGGTTCTTTCCTGGTACCCTGGTTTCCCCCTCACTGTCCAAAAACATGATTGTCAGGTTAATTGGTCTCTCTAAAATTGCACCCAGCACTGACAATTTTTTAAGTGCATTTTAACTTATGTTCAGGATAAACTTTGTTAAATATCTTTATAGACTTAAAAAATATATCATTGTTCCATTAAAGGACTCAAACCATCCAGTTACGCTATAAAATCACCAGGTGCTGCAGCTCTAGCAAACTGTAAAAAAGCTTTTCAGCAGCAGAAATACGGCACAAAGTTGATACAAAATGGACAGCCCCAGATGGACACAGCGCACCTAAGTTGCAAATATCTCTCAAAGTAAAATGCATAAAAAAATCTTTCCGATTGATAGCACCGATTTTTTTTTTTTTTTGACTCAAGCTCACTGAAAAAGTTTTAGTTTTTGTTTCATTTGATATTTGTCAAACTTGCTTCCATAAAACTGGTACTGAGGAAAAGCCAGTCAAAATAGCCTGTGTGAAATTTATATCATGTATTTAACTTAGTGAATTGAGTCACTGAAATAAATTAACTGAATAATTTCTGATTTAACATGACTGTTATATAAAGGATATAAACACAGGGAGGAAAGATTTTCTTTCTAATTTCAATCATTTCCTCTGGAAGCTCCTGGGTATCAAAAATAATTTCACCCAATCAGGAGGTTTTCTTTTACCGTCAGAACCTGGTTAGGCCAAGTTAGACCCAAGGAAACCAACTATCTGACCACTCAACAAAAGTAAATTGTATTTTCAACTATCAGTGGCTTACCTTGCTCAGAGTAACCCACAATGACTCCATTCATTCTTACAATTGGCAATCAATCATTTTCTTTTTAAAACTATTATATGTTTTATATTACTACATCAATGGCTCTAATCGAACAATAGAGCTCAAACTCAAGGATAAATGTTCTGATGATAAATGCTCCAATTCCCCCTCCGACTAATCTAGTGTAGTTCATAAACCCATTCTTTCATTTATCTCAACATGGTTCTGTGTGATCCATTGAGTCCACTTCAGATTCAATTCTGTAATCTCAAGGTCTTCAGAAAATGTATTGTTGGGTTGCATTTGTAACTGTTTATGATGTATAACCGTTTATGATCCATCATGGTCAGTGATTAAGAGATTGTGTTGTACTCTGTTTCTTGCCTTGAACAGTTTGTGTGAAGCTTCTTTCACAGCTGTTCCTCTTTGTAACGAAGTTCCGCATTGATTTTTGAGAGCTAGTTTTCTTTTCCTCTCTTTTTCTCAGGCCTGCAAAACATGTCATGATGTGGGTCAGGAGAGTGAAAGCTCAGCGCGCCGGCTCGCGTCTCTTTAAAGCAAGAGCCAATACGATCCATCCCTGATAGATTTCTCCCCACTGATGGCCTGGATGTTTAATCAGGGTAAGAGCTGGATCTTGTTTTTCTTCTGCTTGGATCTATTACTTTGGCCACTCCTTTCCATTTGTTTGTTGTGTTTTTTTCTTCTTCTTCTTTTACCGCTCCAACAGCCAGTTGGCATACATCGAGATCTATTCAATATGAAAGCAGCAACCCAGTAAAAGACAAATGACTCAAAGTCACCGCTGGTCAATCCTTTCGTCCACCAGAACTGAAGGAGGAGAAGGGTTTGCCGTCCTCTTCTCAACTCCTCCGTTAAATGAGTGATACGACTCCTCCTCCTTTTTAATCTTTAAATGACCCATCCATATTTTGTTTTACATTGAGTTGGCTCATCCATTTTCGCTCCGGCGTCCTCCATCTTGGCTGTCACAGTACTGGTCATTACAAGCCATTTACCGTATATGCTTTTGAACTTGGCAAAGATGCAGAGAGAACTTAGCTGCACGGCTCCACATTACATTAATGTCAAAAAGGATGGAAAATCTCCATTAGGTTGGAGATTCAGACCCAAATGAGGTGTCCATTAATTCTACATGCGTGCCAGAATTTGTCATTGTCGTGTTTGGCTCAGCTCCTGATGGGGTTTGCCTTTAGTGACGGCATGGAGCTATCTAAATTACACTTGTTTACTATAAAGATACAATAGTGTTTGCAGCATAAATCACTGTAAATAGATTGCTTGAACTGTTGTAACAGATCCATGAGGAAAGAGATTAATCTTGTGTGAGCAGAGGAGCAAAGATCATAAATTGGTGAAGCCAATATTGTATTTCATTTTAATTTAGTAATAGCCACGCATTGCTTTGCCCAGTCATTGAAAAATGTGCCGAGCTTTGTCTCGAGTGCCAACAAGCAGCCGTGAAAGATGAATGCACTGAAGGATTTAGAAAAACAAAGGGAGGAGGAAGATGCACAAGGAATCAGTCACAGATGAGCTGCAGCCCTTCTCAATATTTGTACTGACTTGGTGAGATAATTAAAATAACAGTGATGCACATTTGACCAAGGGGAAAAAAAAAAAAAAAAGTTTTCGGAGAAGAAATAAAAATGTGTTATGCTGAATAAAATGCTGTAGCCAAGACTTGATTAGCTTTGCATGGTGAAGTAAGAAACTGCAGAAGTTCAAATGATCTGCAGGCTGGGTCCCCTTCTGTAAGCTGAAAATGAACATGATGTTTTCATGATTTGATAACTTCAGGTAAAACATCACAGTATTTTGGTAATAAAACGAAAGCTTAATTGAAGAATGAACAGAAAAGCAGCTAAATTAATAATTGGTACAAATATATTTTACGTTAACACATATTACATTTAAAAAGATCAAACAGATTAAAAAAATTACTGCTAAGTGCACAAAAATATTTGACCTTGTGTGTTTTTCTGCTTAAAAACACAGAGAAAAACTAACTATCCTTTTTTAAAATGTTCTTAAATTTGTTGTTCATTTCTTTGTTTTTGGCCAAAGCAAAGAAAATTCACTGGTGGGTAAAAAAAGCCACAGGTTGCAGACCCCCAGGTCCACGCTCAGTAGAGCTAGAGAAAGCTCGACTCCCTCTGGCACTTTCTCTGGCATCTCATTAAAATGCCAGTATGGCAGACATTTTAAACAGTTGGAAACTGGAACAGTTTAAAACTTTGGTGTACCAGGGATCACCCCAGGCCTTTTATCTCAGGCCTGATACTTTCAACTTCAGAGGGAAGTTGAAAGTATCTCTAGAAAAGGAAAACAACACATACTCCTGTTCCCAGAAAAGTATGAAGTTGAATTTTAGTGAACATAATTCAGTAAGTTAAGTATTTTGTACTACAGGCACTTAACTTCTACTAACCCCAGCCAGTATCTATTTTACATGTATGCTCAAATCTTGACATGACATGCAAGTTTTTGAATAATATCAATGCCATTATAATCAATGTATTGTTTTTGCAGCTTAAGAAATAATTGTGTTTCTGTTTTAAATTAAACCTTTGTTTAAAAATCTTGAATAACCACAGCATTTTTACCCAAGGTCATATCAATTTCTTATGGAACTATATATAGGTGTGCAAATCAACAAACAAAAATGTAACAAAACAATGGTTATTCACAAGAGACTGGTCATTAAGAAAGAAAAATAACACCAGGCCATAGTCAAGTCTTGCCTCACTGGAGTGATTTAAGGATATTTAACCCTGCTGACATTTAACCAGCACTTTGTTTTACTGGATCCTATAAAAACATGCTCTGGTGTGCAATGAGAAATGCAGTCATGCATAAGAATGCCTTCTGATGCATGAGCTTCTGAGGTGTTTGCTGATTAATTCACTTTCCATCTGGAGGTTTGTTCACGCAGCAGAAAGTAAAGTTTTACATGAAGTAGAACTCCAAATTTTGCAACAGAGTCTTTACACCTAGAGGCTGAGCGAATAAATAATGTCTCTAGGAGGTTTGTTAACATCAAAACTCCTTCAAATAATTTTGAATTGAGAAACAGTTTTATCTATATATAATGGAAAATAATTGTTGCACTGTGTGATAAGGTAAAGCGTACTTGTAAAAAGACAGCTTGTATATTTTGTCCTGAAGGAGTGTTTTTTTTTTTTTTACCAAAAATGAGTGTTGAAACAACAGAAAGCAATGAACAGAAATGATTTCCTCAGGCTCCAAAGCAGTCCCACTGCCTTTTGTTATAAAATTGCATATGTATTCAGGTCTATTAACGCAGATACCCCAAAATAAAATCAAGGGCAACAACATGCCACGAAATAATTTTTCTTCCACTTGACAATAAAAATACAATGAAATACATTGAGGTTAGTAGTTATTTCATGACCAAATATAAACTTTCTATTAATGCTATCACAAAGCACAGTACTTATGTTTGATTACATTTTATATATACAGTATATATACTGTATGTATGTCCTGTTCTCCAGAGAACAACATCTTGTTCTCCAAAAGCTAACAGCAGCTAAGCTAAATGAAGTTCAAGGATGTAGCATTCTAAAAACATAACTTTTCCCTCTCCTACAGTCAGCTGTAGTGAACTGCCTGTTGCTCATAAACAATCAAAACTTTTATTTATGGTCTTTTGGATTTGAAAGTGATCATTTAAGAGCAACAAAAATGTTATTATTGGTTACCCAAATTATTATATTATCAATCACTGCAGTAATTGATAAAGAATCAACTGTTCAAAAATGTTATTGATTTCTAATTAATTCAGAACTAAAATGATTATGTTAAGAAGCAATAATATTTTTCTGTAACATTTAAATTCTAGAATGTGTATGTGATCCTTTTGTTTGTGAAATGTTTGTTACCTTTTGGGTGTGTCCTTGTAGCGGCCATCTTGGAACCTACCAAAGAGGAGGCCCGCCTCAAACCCAGCTCTTTTATAGAAAGGCCCATGTTTGCCGGACTTTGATTGGCTGGGCAGTTAATTGAGAAGGTGGGGACAACAGTATATAAGAGGACTGTTGGCTGAGCCAAAAGGGGGGGAAGAAAGCTTGAGAAGATGTCATTTTGTCTTGTCTGTGAGCCATGCTGTGCTAAAGGAGGCCTAATAAACCACCTTTGTTTATGCTACAGCCAACTTTGAGGAGTTTTTTCTTCCACACCACACCTCTCAGTGTAACAGTGGTGTCAGAAGTGGGATGGTTTACGCCTGTGAATGAAGGAAGACGACAGGCTAAATGAGAGGAGTAGGACGTGGAAGAACTCGTGGGACAAAGAAAAGCCCCCTTTCTGAGATGGAAGAAGGACAAAGCGGAGGACCAGCAGAGCCGGATTCATTACCTGAAGGAGCCATGGCTGGTGAAGACATTTTTGAACCGGTTGTGCGGCCTAAGCAGACTACAGTTGGTGCTGTGAGTAAAGAACATTCTGAATCTGACATCTTTGATGAAATAAGAGAATTTATGCGACGTTCTAAACGTACAGAAGCAATACTGTTTGATCAGATTAAACAGTTGCGCAGTAACATGCCAAAACTGCGAAGTGATGTTTATGCTGAACATGAGCTGTCTATCGAGACTGGCATTTCTACAGAAGCAGCTTTCCCAAAGCGAGAGACTAGGACACTGTCTCAGCTGTCTGCAACAGAGGAAGTCCAAGGAGCCTCTGATTACCAAGCTGAACCTCATTCTCCATCTCAGCCCCAGCGGCATATAGCACAAGGAGCTCCAGCACAAAGAGTGGAACCAACCCGTGGAGGTGATCCGAGAATACCTGACTTTAAGGAGGGTGAGGATCCTGAAAGTTTTTTCATACGTTTTGAACGCATTGCTAAAACATGGGGATGGCAACCAGCTGATTGGGCTGCTAGAGTGGTCACATTATTGACTGGAAAAGCCCTTGAGGCATATGCTGGAATGGATGAGGACCAGTCTGACTCTTATGACGCTATTAAAGCTGCTGTGTTGTCTAAGTTTAATGTAACAGAAGAGACCTACAGATTCCGGTTTCGAAGCATCAGTGTTCCAGTGGGAGAGAGTGTACGTGAAACCTATGGTCGGATAAAGGGACTCTACAGGCGATGGATGCGGCCTGACAGTCGGAGTAAAGAAGAGATTGGGGAAACAATCATTTTGGAGCAGTATCTTCGTGTGCTTCAACCAGACGTCCGCACATGGGTGAAGGAGAACAATCCAAAGACTGGAGAAGAAGCGGCAGACCTGGCTGAACGTTACCTGGCTGCTCACAGAGAACCTTTTAAGTCAAGAGAGACTGAGAGACCAAGGTCTATGGAGGTAAAACCTCCAGGTGCAACTAATGCTGACAATTTGGACAAGAGGGGTGGTAAGAAGTATACACAGTCTGGACTAAAGTATGGTCTCATTTGTTACTATTGTCAGCAGCCTGGTCACAAAGCTTCTTTATGTCCATTAAGAAAAAGTAAGTCAGTAGAGTTATGTGTGGTACCTTCCAAAGAACATAATTATGAACTTTCTGATGACGTGATTCCACATAAACATGTAGTTGATGTGGTGATAAATGGCAAAGCTGTAAAAGCTCTTGCAGACACAGGTAGCTCACAAACTCTGGTGAAATCATCTTTGTTGAGTAATGTACTGCCTAACTTTAACAAACCGGTAAACATTACTTGTGTTCATGGATGTCAGAAAGAGTATCCAACTGCTGATGTCACTATTAATGTTAAAGGACATGTTTTTATGTTGACTGTTGGAGTTTTGAATCAGTTAGCATATGATGTTATCCTAGGAGAAGATTTACCAATCCTAGACAGTTTGGTTCAAGAAAACTCGGTGGCTTATTCCTGTGCTGTCACCACACGTTCCATGAAAAAGGGTTTAGAACCTCTGCCAGATGTAGATGATGATCTGTATGAAGTAGGAAATAAAATCAGGAAATCAAAACGACAGCGTAGACAGGAGAAAAATAGGAACAAAAGCAGGTCAAAACACCCTGAACCTGCATTGCCATTAACTCCATGTATTGATTTCCAGTGGAAAATTCCTAATAACTTTAAAGAGAGACAAGAAAACGATCCATCTTTGAAACCTCTCTTTAATAAAGCACATAAAGATGGTGGAAAAGAGAGTGCTGCTGAGTTTAAAAGTTTAGCAGGAGAGCCTTTCATTATAAGGGATAAACTTTTGTATCTAGCAGACATTGATGAACCCAGACTTGTTGTGCCAAAAGAATACCGTTCAGTAATTCTGCATTTGGGTCACACTATACCATGGTCAGGGCACTTAGGACAGGCAAAAACTTATAATCGTGTTGCCCAACGTTTTTATTGGCCAGGATTATATAAAGATGTAGTTGAATACTGCAAAACATGTCATGACTGTCAGTTGGTGGCCCCTACTAAAGTTTCAGACCGTGCCCAGTTGCAGACATTACCTATAATGAGTGTTCCTTACGAGAGAATCGCCATGGATATCATAGGTCCTTTACCTAAGAGCAGTAATGGCTATAAATATGCATTAGTCATCTGTGATTATGCAACCAGATATCCAGATGTTTATCCATTACGTTCTCTGCAGGTTAAACACATTGTTCGGTGTTTAGTGGACCTTTTCTCCAGAGTTGGTATCCCAAAGGAGATTCTGACAGATCAGGGTACCAATTTCATGTCACAAGTGATGAAAACTCTTTATGATCAACTGGGTGTAAAAGGTATTCGTACTACTCCATACCATCCAGAAACTGATGGTTTGGTAGAACGATTTAATGGTACATTAAAGCAAATGTTGAGAAAGTTTATTGATGATGCTGGCAAAAACTGGGATAAATGGTTGCCTTTCCTTTTGTTTGCTTACAGAGAAGTACCACAAGCCTCAACTGGTTTTTCTCCTTTTGAGTTGCTTTATGGAAGACAGGTTAGAGGCCCTTTGGATATGCTGAAGGAGAACTGGGTGGCTGGAGTGGCATCAGGGTCCAGTGAAGCGGCTTCACCAACAAACATCATCTCCTACATACTTCAGATGAGAGACAACCTGGAAAAGTACAGAGAACAAGTTAAAGATCATATGGAGAAGGCTCAACATAAGCAAAAGGTATGGTACGACAGACGTGCCCGTGAAAGAGAGCTGAAGACGGGCCAGAAAGTCTTAGTACTCTTGCCCAGTGGGCCAAGTAAGTTGCTTGCTAAATGGCAAGGACCCTACACTGTGGTTAGAAGAGCAGGACCAGTGACTTATGAAATTATCTGTCCAGAAAAACAAAAGTCAAAGCAACTGCTTCATGTAAATCTATTAAAGGAGTATCATGAAAGAAATGTTCCAGAAATGGATGTGAAGCAGATCCTGATGGTACAAGATGTTCAGCCAGAAGATAGTGCTGTGTTGAAAGATGGGGAAGCTGAAATGAGTCCATGCAGAGAATTGACCAAATCTGAAAAGGCTCCTAAGCATCTGACTCCTGATCAGTGGCAACAGCTGGGTGAGATTAAACAGTCTTTTCCATCCCTGTTTGCAGATGTACCTGGGCGGACTGAAATTATAACACACAAAATAACTTTGAAAGATACAACACCTGTTCGTCTTAAGCCTTACCGGATTCCAGAAAGAATGATGGATCCACTGAAAAAAGAGGTCCAGATGATGCTGGAAATGGGAGTTATAGAGCCATCAAGAAGTGAGTGGTCAAATCCCATTGTGTTGGTTCCTAAAAAAGACTCAAATCAACTACGTTTTTGTTCTGACTTAAGAAAGTTAAACAGCATTTCCTGTTTTGATTCTTATCCCATGCCACGCATTGACGAGCTACTGGAAAGACTGGGGAAAGCCAAATACATCACAACATTAGATTTATGTAAGGGTTACTGGCAAGTGCCTTTAGATCCATCCTGTAAGGAATACACAGCCTTTCAGATTCCAGGAATGGGTTTATTTCATTACACGGTTCTACCATTTGGTCTTCATGGAGCACCAGCTACCTTTCAAAGGTTGATGGACATTATTCTTAGTGACTGTTCCACGTTTGCTGCCGCCTACCTGGATGATGTTGTGATCTACAGTGAAACTTGGGAGAATCATCTACAACATCTAAAGGTGGTAATGGCAAGGATCCAGAATGCTGGTCTCACTCTGAATGTGAACAAGTGTGCATGGGCACAAGAAGAAGTAAAATATCTGGGCTACCTTGTTGGCCATGGACAGATAAAGCCACAACTTGAAAAAATAAGAGCCATTCAAACAATTCCCAGACCTCAAACAAAGAAGCAAGTGAGATCATTTTTGGGCTTAGTTGGGTGGTATAGAAGATTTATACCCCATTTTTCAACTTTGGCAGCCCCTCTGACTGAGTTGACAAAAAAGTCTACTTCTAAAATTATGTGGAAGGAGGACTGTGAACATGCATTTCAATCTTTAAAGAAACTGATTTGTCAAGCTCCTGTTTTACAGAGTCCTAACTTTTCCAAGCCGTTTATTGTTCAAGTGGACGCTTCAAATGTTGGTCTTGGAGCAGTGCTAGCTCAGGGAGAAGCTGGTGAAGAGAAACCTGTCCTTTTCTTAAGTAAAAAGCTTTTTGACCGGGAGAAAAAGTACTCCACAGTAGAAAAGGAAGGACTTGCAATAAAGTGGGCTTTGGACTCTTTAAAATATTATCTCCTAGGAAGGGAGTTTACTCTGCAAACTGATCACAGACCTCTGAAGTGGATGCATTCCAAGCAGCATCAGAATGCCCGTATATTACGTTGGTGCCTCGCCCTTCAGCCATACCAGTTCACCATACAGCATTGTCCAGGTAAGAAAAATCTTATTGCTGACTACCTTTCTCGTTTACCTGAGTTTTGTAAACCAGAGGGGGAAGAAGTGAGTAAATGTTAAGAAGCAATAATATTTTTCTGTAACATTTAAATTCTAGAATGTGTATGTGATCCTTTTGTTTGTGAAATGTTTGTTACCTTTTGGGTGTGTCCTTGTAGCGGCCATCTTGGAACCTACCAAAGAGGAGGCCCGCCTCAAACCCAGCTCTTTTATAGAAAGGCCCATGTTTGCCGGACTTTGATTGGCTGGGCAGTTAATTGAGAAGGTGGGGACAACAGTATATAAGAGGACTGTTGGCTGAGCCAAAAGGGGGGGAAGAAAGCTTGAGAAGATGTCATTTTGTCTTGTCTGTGAGCCATGCTGTGCTAAAGGAGGCCTAATAAACCACCTTTGTTTATGCTACAGCCAACTTTGAGGAGTTTTTTCTTCCACACCACACCTCTCAGTGTAACAGATTAATTCCTCAAAAATAGGTTTGGAGGAAATAGTACTGCTTCACTGTAGGATAGTATTTGAAATACATACCAAGTCGGTCCATTCGTCTAAATGAACCTGAATTAATTTAAAGCTCATTTGCCTCCCCAACCAAACAGCAATACAATTGTGTTTCTTTTTATCCAGTCTATGCATCCTAGGGCACATATCCTGCCAAAATGTGTCTCTTAAGTTCATCAAGTCTAGAAAGTCATTTCTTGGAGGACTATTGTCCTGGAATCATGACTGGGCCAGTCACACTACATAAAGCTGCACCATCAGTCCCAAAATTGAATTATTGGAGTTTCAACTGTTATGCAACTTGTCATTTCTAAGTAAAGATGGAGCCAGCCAGTCATGTCATTTTCTTGCACCTCACGGTGCCGTATTTGCACCTAGAAAAGAAGAGTTGGAAGAATTATACCACAGTCTGTTAAGAAACATCTTTATCCCATTTTAGTCCACTGTGGGTAGTTAAGAACTACAATCCTGCAAGTGTAAAAAAAAAAAACAACAACAAAGAAACAAACAAGAAATGCAGACTGCAACATTTCTTTACCAAGCCAATCTCAAAAGAGCTGCATTTTTTCCATCTCTGATCACATTTCAGTAGCCAAGCTTTTTTGTAATGAAAAGCCGGGAAGGTGACACATAAGGTCCCCTATCATTCTCGTCAGTCAGCAGCTTAGACTTGTGGAAACTTGAAGCATGAATCAGCGTACACGAAAGTCGAGTCAGACTTTTTGTTTTAACAGCAGATGAGAATAAAAGATTTAGCAGCATGCTCCTTAAAGTGCTTGTCATCTATCAGACTCCTGACGAGCCCTCTTCGCACGTATCGGATGTCCCCTTGAAGTGCAGTCAAAGCTAATATGACAGACTTTTCTGGAAAACCCATTTCAGACAGTTTGTCTAAAGACAAATACAGGTCATAGGGGCGGGCAATATGGGAAAAACACTGTAAAATGTTTTTTAGTGGTCAACGTTGTCAGATTATTTGAGCTCATCAGCCACTGCATAAAGAATTCACTCTCAAGGCTTCAAGTCACTTAACTGGGCCTTGATCTGCAGTAATCTTGTCTGTGTGGTGTACACTTTTGGAAAATATTGTGAAAAGAACCATGTGAGCAATTGCAGTAAATATTAAAAAGTGTTTTTTGTTTGTTCACAGTGGAAGCTGGCATGGGTTTCTCTGCTATTTTTGTTCAAGACCGTTTGCACTTCTTTAGCAGATGATTTACTGTATAACTATAGCCCCATGCTAATAAGCCTCCCTGCAGAGCATCAGGCCTGGCCACCCATAGTGACCGCTTGCAGCATGGCAGAGCCCTTAGAGTGAGAAGAGGGCTCTTATCCTCTCTGTATTTTCAGGTCAGCAAAACCTTCACGATTGTGATAAGCAAAACTCTGCAGCACAATCGACAGCTCCACCGCCACGAGTCTAAACCATTCCCTTGGATATAACCCAAGAAGCAATACTCGTTTTGTGCAACTCAACATTTTTGTTGCTACTTTTACACCACAGGAACAGTAAGGTCAGGGTGTAGATGTAATACATGCTGTGTGAGTGTGTTTGTTGGTGGAGTTAAAATAAGTTGATTTTAGGGTGCTGAGGCAAGCGCTGTGGCTTTATTTCATGGACTCACTATAAACAAAGAAAGGTCGACAATGTGTCATCCAGCTGGCACCAACTTAAAAACTGAAGAGTTGATCTTTGTTCTGGTCTCTCACGCTGCATTGTCAATGTAGCAGGTGTTGTTTTAGGAAGATTACTGTTTAGTTTTGAAGAACTGCACTGATGGTGGATGTGTCTTCATGAATGGTTAGAGAAACATCACAATTAAGATGCAATGAACTGTCACGCAATGTTTTTTTATAAAACTTTGAACATAAAACACAAACCTTAATCTATTATATTTGTTTTTTTGTGTACATGCAAAACACTATATGCTAAAAATAGCACACCATCCTGATGGTGAAACATGGTGGTGGTAACATCATGGTTGCAGAATTAAAGACAGGAAATATTGGCCCAAGATAATAATTATTATAATTTGTTTTATTTATTATGATATTAACAGAAGTGTGAAAGTACCTAATCATGCATCAGGGCTTTTTTGCTAAGATATTTATCACAGCATGCAAGCACTGCCTCGAAAACACTGCTTTTAAAGGGCAGATATAATTCTGATGTTTGGGGGCTTCCAACCATCAGAATTTAACTTCATCACAGTCTCTGATATTATAGAATATCAGCATGTTGGGGACGCTGTTCCAGGCTTATAATACACTGGGGGAAACCCTTCTTTTCTTTTATCCAGAAAGACCGACATGAAGAAGGAACTGAGAATATGTGGAAATATTTGAAAGTTGGTGTTCACTGAAGCTCACCATCCAATCGGATGGTGCTCGGACAGAGCTTCAGTTATTCTGCAAAGAAGAACGGGCAAAACTCCAAGTCTCTGCATATGCGAAGCTTATGGAGACTAACCCAAACAGACAGCTGTAAATGAAGCAAAATGTAGTTTTATAAAGTCTTCGGGGTACTGAATATTAACATCACACCACACATTTTAGTTTACTTTCTTGCTTGAACTGCAGTTATGCATCACTTTGTGATCACCTTTGACATAAAATTCAACTACATAGAAGTTGGAGGTTATAACAATACCTGTGGAAGTCATTGTGCATGCAACACAAATACAAATGTAATTAAATTTAAACAAAGACAATATCCACATAAGGTTGCTGAAGTTTGCATGACTGATGTATTTAGGTCATAATGTGCTACTGAGATTTTTTATTTCCCTGAAAACATCTATTAAGTCAATCATATTTAGAACATGATCAGAGAAGTTGCTTGATTATCAGATGTAAGGCAGCATTCAGGTTTGAAGGAAATACGTCTTGTGCAAATAGGCAAGCCACATGAAAACAGCACAGCTTTTGTTCAAACAAGAACTCCTCTGGTAGCATGAACACCCAATATGCAGTTATATGCACAATGCAAAGGAAGCATGTGTGGAACATAATTGACCCTGTCAACAGTGTGAATGGCCAAGGAAAAGCATTGAGCTAGAAGATATTATTCTGAAAGAAAAGGTGTGTGGAATGATAAAACCAGAGCTGGAGTCTATTAGTATGTAGAAAATAATAGCCAGTTCGTCTTTCAAGGCTATGTAAGACATTTCATTAGACAGTTTCAGACTTTTCTAGTAACATAATGGTTCTTAAATATTCATACATTTTATTAAATCTGCATGAAACAACAACAATAACACAACGTATATGGCTTTTAATGATCAATTAGGAATATGTGTTAGCCACAAACTGGAAAAATATGCAGAACTGTAATTCTATAAGGATGGCATTCTCCATTAATGGACATTTTTACGGTCAATGTTGCTTATTTTAGTTAGATTTTACAGATGATCATAAAATGCAAGTTGCATCTGTCTTTCTAGTCCAGGATGCGGTGACAGTGGGCCACGCCCACAAAACGAAGCAATTAAAAACCCAGCAGTTCATGCTGTTGCCACAACTGTCAAAGGGTTGAGATATTGCAGTAGCAAAAACAAATCTGTAGTTTTAGGGTCTGTCTGGATGCCTGCAGTGGGTGCAAGTAGTTGTATTTGGGGCATTCTACAGGTCAAAACTGAGCAACAGTGTCAAAATAAGATATAGTGAAACTGCTGTTGGCTCTAGTCTGTAACAAGGACAGTCCTGGGTCCAGCCGTGATATGACACCCTGGCCTGATTAAATAGGTCAAGACTCACACACAGACAAACACACACAGAAGACTTAGACACAAGCTCTCTCACACTTATACTGTAGACAGCATGAGAAAAAACCTGCTTAGACAGTTTCTGAATAATATAATTCATCAATAGTTATCTAATTGGAACAAGAAAAGGTCACATCATCACAAGAACAAACCTGTCATGATTTTGTTGACATTCATTCCATTGTATAAAATACATCATTGCCTTTTTCCTGTTGTACTCCTCAATGCTTGAATAAAACTGGCGAAAAAGAGAAGCAGAACTCCTATTCCTTACTTAAAAGCACAAAGTTTTACGAATTCAACGGTGAAGAAGAAACAACAACAAGAACAACAAAAATATCCACAGGACTGGGTGAGATGTACTTGCTATGTGAAACATGTTCCTGAACAAGAGCTCCCCCTGAAGAATAACATTTAAACATCTCTGAAGAACTTTTGACAACTGGCATTTAATAACATTTACTCAAGACATGAAATACATTTAGTCTCAGACTAATCTGAACACCATCTTACAATTTCAAAAGGAACAAAGATCAACACCCAGGTGAGGCCTAACCTTGCTACATAATATGTAGTCAAAAAAGAGATCTAAGTAATGACCCCTCACAATCAATATAATCACATTTCCAACCCGTATTTATAGTAATAACTTGGGATTTTTTGGTAAAGATTAACTTGAGTAAAATAATGAATAGGAATATAATTCATGTTTGAATTAATAAATATTCCAAAGAAATGTAACAAATATGAATAAAGATGAATTGAAATAAATTAAGTGAATAATAAACTGAACACTTTGAATGAAGTGTGTTTTACTGTGACGCCTGTTCTGTTGACAGGGAGATGACCCCTCGTTAAATTGAGAGTGGATGGATGGTTAAAAGAGATCAGAAATGTCCATCTACACAATACGGACATCTAGAAGCTGCTAAAAAAACTCACAAATTGCATTCCTCTCCTTTCTATGTGCTCCTCAATACTGACATTTGGTATGACCTGCTTTGACAGATGAGCATAATTTGAGACTAAACTTGCCTTTACATGGTGGTGCAAAGCAGTACAAACAGTCCCAAAGGAGCATGTCACTCCACACTACTCAGGATTGAGTCAAGTGCCTCTATACACCCTCATTTTGAAGAATGAAGCAGACATTTCATTGAGTTCTCCAGAAATTGCATCAACCTGAGGGGTGTAACATTTTATTCACAGTTATGGGATTGATATGAAAGCAAAGATTCTCTGACGGAACTCCAGATCACAAATAAGGCCCTAAAGGGAGTCTCCTGTACATTCTTTGATCCCCTAATATTTAGGTAAATCTCAATAAATTGTAATGCCATTATATTTCTTCAATTTGGTTGAAAAATGTAAACACATATTACATAGATTCGTGTATGTATTTGTGAATGTAGATTCTGTGCCTATTCACTCTTTCTCCAGCTGTAGCCAATTTCCTGGATATGTCCAATAACATTGACTATAGATAGTGTGTGTTGTGTCTTAAAGCTCTGACCGCCACAACCAGTTTCTTTAGTAATGACCTATGGTGGTTCACCCTCTTTTTGCAGGGTGTCAGTGACTATGTACTGGACATCCAAAAATGTTAATCTGTAGGCTGGTTTAATTAAAGGTATACCAAAAATGCTGGTTCTTACAGCAATAGATTCATTGATTGTCACTAACGTTACAAGCTAATAGGTTTTAGTACGTTTCTCTTATTTTGGCCTGAAAACTGAACAACTTTTCCCTTCTTTTTCCACAATTATTGAATGTTCCATTCTCAATTATGTATTTATTGTCTTTTTATAAAGGTTAACATATTTTACTGTCAAAATAGTTTTAAATATTAAAAATGTCTACTTTTGCGAATGCCATCAAATAAACCTCACTCATCATAAATACACATTTATGATGAATGAGGTGCTAAAATGGCTGCTTTAGATAGCAATTTTAACAACTTTTGTTCAGTTTTCTTCAGTACAGGTGCAAGAGCAAAAGTTTCTCCTCTGACTAAAGGTTGCTGAACTAAAATAAACCCTTGAAATGCATATGTTTCCCTTCTCAAGTCAAATTACTTTAACTCTTCAATGATATTCTAAATTATTGAGATGCAGTACACATCCAGACCACAAAGCCAATATTTAAATCCAGTATGTTTTCACACCATGACCACTACATAAAATCTGTATTTCTGATGATTTTACAGTGACAGAACTTGTAACAAAATGTTCTTTAAAGAACAGCTTATAAACTTTGTCCACTGCATATGAGGAACATCATATCTTCAACTATTTCTTTGGAACTAAATGGATAGCAGGAGAGACTCTGATAGTCAGACTTGAATGATTTATTGCTCCACAAGCAAAACTAAAACACAAACAGCAGCAGAGGCATGGCAGAAGATGAAACTTCAAACTTTTCCACTTCTCCGTACTCCGTCTCAGATAAGCCGTCTTGAGGCATCGGTGTGCTCAGAACAGCGGAGCTGCTGCTCTGTATTCTTTTCCACAGATTTCAGTGGCTGAGCTTGTTGCAGTGCCATCCCCTGAGTCAACCTAGCCCACCGAGCGAGCTGCGGCTTCAATAAGACACAAACAGCATCTCTCATGGCACTGATCCTCTGCCTCTACTTTTGTCTGTTCGCACTCCAAACACGTATGCACGCACACCCATCCATGGCACAGGAGCAGGACAATCAGGGCAAAATTCACACTCCAGCTGTCAACTGGAAGGGTCAGAGGAGGGGGTGGGCATGAGTGGGTGTGGAGGTTTCAAAGGATAAGTGGGTTCAGCGAGAAACTGCTCCTCTTTGCCCTTTCATGGCGAATCATATCCCATTAAGTGGGTTTTGTCCTGTGATGAGGATGCTGCTGGCGCTCTCCAACAATCCCATTACAGATCATAAAGGGAGCTGGGGATGTGTCCTGAGAGCACTCAAGCTGCTCCTTTAAGGCTGCCAAGCTGCATGTGTACGGCGACCCCGTCACATCTGTTAATAGCTTTTTAACTCCGGGTTGAATGTTGGGAGCTTTTTTTTCCCCTTTAGACTGTGTTCACCCCTGAGGTTTCATGCTCTCCATGAAAGAGTCACAATGACAGGCTTGGTTCAACTCATGTGAGTCTGGCGTACGAAGGCTGGATCTGACAACACACAGCTGTGTGTTACACAATTCGTATAGTGTTTTTTTTTTCTTTCCACACCTCCCTGCCATCTTGCCACCTGACTGATCATTGTATATAAACGGTAATCATCCGTTTGGGAGAAAAACCTCATTATGTTACTAGATATATGCCTTTTATGCATTAAATCATTTAAGACTTGAGATAATCCTCTAAAAGATCTGCAGTTAAAACATGCACTCCAAAAAGATATATAAATATTCCTCATCTGACATAAAATCAGACACATTTTTGCCATTTCAAGCAAGCAAAAATCATTTTCCTTTTGCTAAATGTCAGAACATTGATCAAGAGATTCTTTTACAGAGAAAAAGGCTTTTTGACAGAAAAAAAAGGCTTTTTTTGTCCTTGAGTGACTTTGTAATTACTGTGGTGGAATGCAGAAGGTCAAGGTTCATTTGAATGATATATTTGTATAAAAGCTTAATTTCCAGGCTGATGTCTTAAAGTGTTGTTCTTGTATTTCAATTTAACATTCTGTCCTCACAGTGCCAATCTCTGTTTCAGCAAAATATTCCCACAGAATAATGCTTCCACTTCCATGCTTCATAGTAGGATGGTGTTCCCAGGGCTTGCTAGCTCCCCCTTCATCCTCCAAATGTAAGCATGGTCATTATGGTCAAACACTTCCAATTTGGTTTTATCAACCTAAGAAACACCGCTACAGTTTACCTGTTGGTGGTGGTCAGAGGGCCCGGTGCATGGCAGCCTCGCTTCTGACAGACTGACCCAGGGCAGCTGTGGCTACAGTGTAGCTTGCCATCATCAGTGTGTGAATGTGTGTGTGAAGGCTTAAATGAATAAATGTAGTATAAAGCACCTTGGGGTCCTCTGGACTTGATGAACAAGTACAAGTCCTTTATTATTTTTATGGAAGAACAACATTGGTAAAATTGTCTAAAAACTACTATGTCTAGTGACAAATTGACAAATAAAAAGCCTTTTGGATGAATGGTCAATTAGTAATGTGTAGAGGTGACGTTTCATTGCATGTGTATGTGAAAGCTTAAGAGAAGTTGATTTTTCCATTCAGGTGAACCAAATTAAAAATTATATAGTATATTGGTAAAATTTTTCATCTAACACAGCTTTGCTAAGTTATTAGATCTGTAGTGCAATTAACATTTCTAACTCAAGCAGCAGTTTCTCTATCTACTTTCTAATTGTAAATATTGCCAAAGTCAGGTCCTACACCAGACCTGTCCAGGGTGTACCTTGCCTCTTGCCCGGAACGTTAGCTGGATATAGACAACAGCACCCCTCTAAAGGACAAGGGTGTACAGAAAATGGGTGGATGGATGGAGGTCCTACACCAAGTTTTCAACATTTCCAAAACACACACATACCACAGTAGAAACGGGTTAAAGGGTGAAAATAACAAAATAAAACAATACTCAGTAAAACATCAAGCTTTCCTATTTTCTAATTAAGCTTCTTGGTGACTCTCTGACAACTGGCAACAAAAAATAAGCTGGCAGCAAATGGCAATGTGAAACATTCTGAGTTCACTAGTAGCTATTTAATTGACTGAAAAGTTATCCTTCAATCTCATTAGATCTAGGAACTTATAGGTGGGAAATAAACCTGAAAATAAATTTATATGCATTACAGTAGACATATAATGATATGAAAACACACACAAATCAATACTGTGGCTTTTAACCACTTTGAATGTGTGACTTAGTCTGAACAATAGCCATTTTATCTGGCCACAGATTTTTGTATTTGAGATATACTATGGTATACAGTTGCTTGGTTAAGAATACAAAGAAATTTCAAACATTGTTGGCAGCTTTACAGAACTAATGGTGTCTTCTGCCTATAGAAGTGTTGCAAGTTCTAGATTGAACCCATGCTGGCATCATGGCCTTTAATTTAGAAAATGTTTACAAAAACCACACCATGCACCATGGAGCTTCCAGAAAAGGCTGGCCACAGATTTATGCACATTATTTACTTCCCTCATTATGGAAGTGGGGCATCCAAGGGTGTGAGCTTTACATTCAGCTCATGCATGATGCGCGTCCCTGCTTCACACCAAGCTCTGAACTTAACACCCGCACTGAGGCCTCCTACAAGCTTTGCCATTAATCAACCAGGCAGCTCGCAGATTTTTGAGAGAAAAAGCAAGTGGCATAAAAAAAGATTAAGCATCAAAGGGGGTGGAGGAGGATGACAAAACAGGAGGAAATCAAAGTCAAAGTCACCTTGAATCCGACTAAATCACAGTGACCTAAGAGGAACTAAAATTGAACTGAATAAAACCAGTTAAGGCTTTTACTGCTTTCCCCTCCATCATCATCCAGCTTCTACTTCAGTGCATAGCCAGTCATGATTTTGGGCAACAGTATCTCTCTGGGCAATCCTAACATTAAGGAAATAATGTCAGAGGTATGTTCTCCTTACATTTTACCAACCCAGGCGGCCAAATTACTCCTGACTCATATGCAAAAAGGCCTGAGCAGTATTTATTCAAATAAAGACATATATGACATCCTGGTGTCCAAATAAGAAACACAAAAGAGCTCTATGACAAGTTTCAAGTTGACATTTTCTTCAAAAATGACAAAAACAATAGGATATGAGAACATAGTAGTAGGGTTTCTGCACCTTTCAAAGAATGACATTCGTAGGAAAACCAACTAGAGCAAGAAGTACGTGCGCTGATTTTGTTCAAAGCAGGGATCACTTTGGTAACAAGAACACCTGATATGTCATTAAATGGACAAGGAAAAGGGAGTATGAAAAGGGAAAAATTGACCCCATCAACAGCCCTGAAAGACCAAATGAAAGATCTGAACCGGGTGCAATAATGCTGAAAGAAAGTGTGGAGACTTATAAAAGCAGCTAATATGGATACTAACACCATTAATATGGAAAAGAGAACCCCTGATATTTCTTTTGAACAAAGTACAAGTTTCCTTTGGCAAATTCAAACTTTTAAAGCCATCTATTTGTATCAACTTAGCTTTATAATAGAGACACACATGCATGTCAAAGAACATGTCTTTTTTTTGCATTTATGATTTCAATTATCATAAGTGACCATTTGTGCCAGAGCTGGCCCAAGGTTGTAAGTTTGTCGTTTATCTTATTAAAATCTCTCTTATATTGTTAGGATGGTAAAACAATATACCATCCTTAATAAAAAAATTTATTTGTGAAGAAGGTTCTGGATACTCATAAGGGGTACTTTACAGTTTTACCATACTTCTTGCAATCAACAAATGTAATTTATTTATTTATTTTTTTGTCTACAGGTCATTAGCCGTAACTGCGCTACCTGCTTTTCATAGTTATCCTGTTTTTATTTTGTATAAATAAATTAGATTTGCCTGGGGGTGGAAGGTAGAAGCCAAACAGAATGGGGCCAGGACCAAATCTCCAGAATTTTAAAGCAGTTCTGAAGGCACTAATTAGCAAACCATTAGTAATAGTATTTACAATGCCACATCAGAAGTAGTTTCACTTTTTTATTCCTGTCAAATGTTTGGTGCTCTTGATGCCCTCAGGCCTGCAGCAGGATCCGAGGCGGTCATCTTGGGGTGGCTTTGACTAACTTGAAAAACAAAGCTGTACCAAAGTCCATGCAATTTGTAAGAGGTCATTTGGTTCTGCAAGCTTTGCAGGGGAACTGCTTTGTTAGTTGCATGTAGCTAACAGCATGTGGCTTAAGGCTACACTTGCACTCTGTGAGCTCTTGAGACGGAGCCAATAATTTGAGTTGTTCAGCATACATTTCTCCATCTCAGGCAGCCAAATTAACAATCCCCCCCTAGTCAAGACAAATCAGCCGTCTCATTACGTGGACAGCAGCCTGGTTGAGAGCGGCCATCATAAATGAATGTGGGCAGGTTCAGAGGGCATCTCATTAAAATGCATTAATATTCAACCATCTGCAATGGACACAGAATTGTAGTTTTCTTAACTCAGAGGCGCTGGAACAGAGACCGATCCATCAGCCATTCTTCCTGTTAGTCTACAAGTGAACACAGCATGGGAATGAATGTGGTGACATAGCAGTGATTATATCAATGCTTCATGCTTAGCTCCTTCATGCAGCACTGATTGTTGAGCACTATGAAAGGCAAAAAGCTCCTCATGCAGATGCAACTGTATGATTGTCTGATCATTCACACTTAAGGACAAATAATCCAAATCTAACACTCTAGAGCTGCAGTAGCTTCTTTTTTTTCAATCTAAACTCCCTGTTCAGCCTTCACCCCCAGTTTCATGAAATGCACCCTTGTTAAACCCCTCAACTCACCACCAACTTATAGTATTGATCAACAGCTTGAAGGTCTCCAGAGTTTCCCAAAGCTGTCACAATATGCTGCCAGCTCCTTCAGCAAATTGATCATACAAACACATAAATAATAAAGTGGCATGTCATTCTGGCTTCCTATTGATTTGCCTATTAGCAGCTGATGGATACAAGCTTTAAATGTCAAGAGTCTCATTGATTACCTCGGATCTGCACGCCAGAATGCAATGTGATGTCACTTTTCAGGTGACACTGCTGCCTTTCCCCTTTGAGGCACTAAATTAAAGGTCAACAGGTAGATTCCACCTTTAAGACACAATTAGATTGTGTTCCCATCACATGTTTGTTTAGGATATCAAATGGAAATTAATTTGTGAATTTTGCCGTTTCACCACCAAAAACACAAATTGTTTCAGCTTGACAGACAACCTTGAAAACCAATCCAGCAAATGTAAGTGGTTTCTTCCAAACAAATTGACAATGCTCTATTAGACATTACACACCTTCTTCTTTGCAACAGTTTCCAAATCATAGATGTTTTTTCTCCCTCTCAGCCACAGTATATCAGGCTACATAACCCAGTTCTGTTTGAGCTTCAGCTCACAACAAATGACCTGATGTTCTCCCTCAGGACTACCTACTAGTAAGCAGGATTCTCCCCTGCTCTTAATTACAAGTCACACTGGTCCTGAAGCAGTGAGTGCTGTGGCCCTGAGGGGAAAAAAAAAAAAACATTACCACAAAACCACAAACATAAGCTCTGAAAATGTGTCTCTTCTTTAGTTTCAAAATTTACTACACAATTTCCTACAATTTTCACTGAAACCTTCACATTCAAACTGCAGCTCTTCAGATCAATCATTACAATGATCACAGCAGATCTCGCTCACCTGATAATTATCAGCTGATTTTAGGTCTTCACTTGCCTTGTTATGGAACCTTATTATTTCACAAACAGTTTTGATTCTGTCTAATCTAGACCGTCTTCATCCTGGTGGGGTTTACACCAAATTTAGCACAAGCGTTGCATTGCTTGGTACTTTACTTTGTATAATTTTGAGCAGAGAAACTTGCCACATTGGCTTGACAATTTGGTCAACTACCCGGTTATGAAAAATCCCTTCTTAGAAGATGAGTGGATCCATTTCTTACCAGACGGTTGACCAATGACTTGACTAGAAGTGATGAGAAGTAGTAAGAGAGGAGATTCCTTCAGACTAATGCAGGTTGCCATGATGGTAGCTACTTGAATCAGAGTGCCTATTTACAGTTACATATATAAATGTGTGAATGGGGAAAATTTCACCCAACATACAGCAAAAAAGACAGAAGTCATTGTTCTGAATCTGGTTAAAAACTATAGATCAAGACAGAACTTTTAGACTGACTTAAATTTTAAATTAATTACTAAATCACCCTCAAAAAGCATTACAATCATTGGCAAAATTAAAGGTTTTCCTTCAAAACTGCACACAAAAAACTGGTTTATGTGTTTATATTTAGCATAGTTATTGTTAGAGAGATGTATTTTCAGGCGCTGTAGGCAGCTGCAGCTCATCCAAAATGCTGCTGCCAAAAGTCTGACTAACACCAAGAAATGGGTTATATAGCAGCAGTCCTTAAATTGTAGCACTGGTTCCCTGTTTCTAAAAGAAAAGCTCTTGTTGTTGGTTTACAACTCACTAAATTTTTTTTGCTGAATCTACATATCAGATCATAAAAAAACATTTCTCTTACTCTTCGCTATCAGAAGGAAAACTAAACATGAGGCTGCAACCTTTACTTTCTGTTCCTCAGGTTGGGCGGCAACTCTCAGAAAATCTAAGATGTGCTGTTTAAATCAGGGCTGAATTTATGATAGCGTTCCCATCAAGGTCAGATGCTATTTTATCATCTTCTTATCCTAAGCATTTTTTTGTTGTTTTAAATGTACACTGTACTTTTTCCACCAAAGCAATGCTTCTATTTGACTATTTTTTAATTTTAACATATCCCTTGCCTTTAATCATATATTATTTAGACTGATTCTGAAAAGGACATTTCATCACCTTGAGCGTGAAAGGTACTATACAAAGAAAACTTGCCTTGATTTACAGTCAGCGGCTGACAAAGTGTTTTCAGATGTAAGGGAGCGTCACCTTGAATCTGAATGATCTAAAACCAGTAATTACTTAAATGTGCAATAGGGGAAAAAAGTCACCCACTAGTTTAAGCACCTGAACCAGGTACCGTCCTTGTAACCAATTTGAAACTTGAAATCAGTGAATTCAGTGATAAAATGAAGGGAATCTGTTGCAGCAGATTTTTGATTTTTTCATCAACACAATATAGCAACTTCAAAGTTAATTTATGTATTTACTGAGGATCCCTTTAAAACTTTTGTAGACCATAATATTGTCAAATCTGTACAAAATAGAAAGGTTACAAGAGAACTAAAAACATTAATTGCAGTCAAGTCTCTTGCATTATGGTGGCTGTTCTGAACACCAAAACAATTATGATCTAACTGTATTTCTTTTAACTAAGCATGAACTTTTATAATTAAAATAAATAAAATGTAAAAAATGAAACCTCCTACAAAACCCTGTAAAACAAAGAGCATTTAATTTACTCAACATATAGAGTTGCTCTACAACTTAGAGAAAGAATGTCACAGAAATTCAGCTTTTAAAAGTTGAACCAGCACATTACCACTATAAAAAGCATTGCACATTTCTAAGTACGTTAGAGTTGCAGACCCTACATTTGAACTTAAAGACCTCTAAATTAATTCAATGCTTATATAATGAACAAACGTGTATTCATTATTCCAAAAAACAAGTACCGGTAATCTTGTTCTTTGAAGTTAATGAAACTGGATGTTAGCGTGCCTGAGTAATCACATTTAGAAGTTTTTTAATGGTTATGCACGATAAATATTAAACAAACAAACAAAGCCTGTAAACTTTTTCTGAGTTGTAAAATTTCTCTTGAGGCTCTTCCACCAGCTGCTTTGTCAGTAGACAAGAGAAACGCTTTCGAGACATGGAAAATTAACTTTATTCATCTTTCAAGAAGCTACTTCTTCCAAAAAAAGCCGCAAGCCACATCCAGTAAACAAAGTAGGCTACTGAGCGTGTAATCCAACTTAAGAACAAATTTACTGCCGACTTTCTGTATGATTCAGGAGTAACACTCACATTTGCCCAACAGCAAGAGCGTCCGTGTGCTGGGATTCAGTTTTAGGTTTCTCACAGCGACTGACAGATGCAGGATGCTAAACGGTAAATCGGGAATGCGCGAGTTTCTATTTGGGGCAAATCTGGGGGGCAAACACAGGGAGGAGAACTGTGAAAGTAAACAGCTGCTCCTCTCAAGTGTGATGGGCTCATCTTTATTTTCCTTCAGGGTCTTGGTCTCATTCTGTTCATGAAGACTATCTCTGCTAATGGTGCGACTGGAAACATCAACATCGAAATGCACTCGGTGGAAGATATGTGCAGGTTAATGAAGCAGGGGTCCCCACGTTCTCCAGCTCCCTCTGCTGAGATTGGTTAATGAGTCCTGTGCAGCCTATTTTACTGTGCCACTTGGAGAACTTAACATGGGTTAATAAAGTAGAGGTGAGTGGTTTATCGCCCCTGCTGAGCATTGTTTTCCTCTCTCTTCTACTGTAACACAGAAATATTTCTCATTAATGATGTCGCCCATTGGGCCAATAAGACGAGTAAGTACAAATGCACAGAGCACAGTTTAGTGCACGGATTCCTGCAGGCCTGTTTGTAAAATTACTGTGGGTGCCATGGTGGTGATTTATTTAAACCTAATAGCCAGCATCTTACTGCTGAAGGTACACAGAGAAAATGTGAAACATTGGCAAGGCAGGGGTGTAAAGTGCTAAAACAAGGAAACAATACAGTTTGCATTCATCAGGATCGTTGTGTTGTATGTAGGAGGGAGAATCTGACACTGAGATGGGAATACGTGTTATTATATAGAGAAAAAGTGTAAGATTGTGTGCGTATATAATTAGTATAAAGTACATTACAATTGTAGTATACAATACAATTAGTATATTGTATTGAGTGAGAAACAAGATCTTTGAATGACAAATATTCCTGAATATTTTGATGTTTATATGATGTCTGTTGGAAATGCCACCGTTAGCATGTTAGCTATCGTTAGTAAACATTGCTTAAAGCTATTTTTAGGTAAAATGCTACGTCAGTTGATTTATTCATTGTTATTTCAAGCCCAAATGTAATGTTTGCTTAAGTTATTTAAACATAATAACTATAGTAGGTGTCAGCTCTGGAGCCATAAATTGCAGACCCCTGGTGTTGAGTATAAATGTGTACATCAAGTTTTAGATTTTTCTTTAGAGTTTTACTGATTTCCTGTCATTTTTAATCCTTTACCTGAGCTTTTTTATTTTATTACTTAAGTCATTCAACTTTAACCTTTTTAATAACTCAAGCACAGAATTTCTCAAAATTTCCTGAGATTAACTAGTGTTCTGTGAACACATGAAAAAAACTACTAAAATATCCAATTTTAAACTTGATACTTTATGTACTTCGTTTCCAGCACCCTCATATGGAGTTGATACAAGAAAACCTACTCAACATAGCGGAGGATGATTCATCTCTCAGGTTCTGTATCTGGTTTCTTAAATGCATAATTTTTTTATGATCTTCATCTGCTACAGAGTCCTCTACTGTCAAATTTTAATTTTTTTAAACCCTACATGTTGTAATGCATAAGGGCTGGATTGAAAAGCAAACCCAAAGAAAAGCTTTGAACCTCTTCAGAAAGTCTGCAGATCTACAAACCAAAACTACTTTAAAAAAAGACAAGAAAGCCTAGTTGTTTAGAAGGAAACATTAATTATAGGCAGTAGTAGTTTAAAATATAAGGACAGTGTTTCTTCTCTTTTCCAGTATCAGCATTAAACTATTCCTGGGAATTGAATTTTTTAATACTAATTACTTTAATTTAGCAAGTAAATCCAAATTGTATGACTCTGAATATGTGAGGATCTGTCATCAGACATGGGAGAAAAACTGAAAAAAAGCAAAGAAGTGCATATTGACCTCTGCACTTATTGGCACCTCAGACAATGAAACATTTATTTTGAACAAAATCACTCGTGGCACTTTTTTTAGTATACTACCAATATTTTGTCCACCCCACTACTCCCAATAGGCTACTGATGTTCTTTTATAACACTTCAAGGTTGGTTCATAAAGAGAGAGAGAGATATTTGACCAATTCTCTCTGAACCTCCTTCCCAGATCATCCAGAGTCCTGGGTTCTCACTACTGCCCCAACTCCACAGGTTGGGATTCATTTAGTAAATCATTCAGTGCTGATTGGCCAATATGCTGTGTGTGTGGGTTTTTTTCCCTTTTTTTTAAAGATCTGATAAAATATATTCAAAGTTTTTTAGTAGAGCTCACAAGATTGTTGTTTAAAAGGCCAGGCATTTTAATGGCAAAAAGTCCCACAGCATGATGACTCCTCCACTGCACTAAACAGGGGGTTTAAGGGTGTAAAAATCAAAAGCTTGATTTTCACTTTTTTCTATTCATTTTAACTTGAGATTATGCAATTGCAATAAAATTTAGTATTTAAGGCTTTTAACACATCTTTACCAGGGGTGCTAGAAACTAAGGCAGTCTAACATTAAAACAGAACACTGGTCTAACGTAAAATTAAGATTACTAATATGAACTAACAGGTCTTTCTAATTTCCCCCCCTTTTTCTGGCGTATCCTTTAAAGTTAACATGCAGTTGGGATGGGGAACACATGATGGGAACGCTGAAAAAAAGAGGTGTGTGTGGTTGGTGTGTCTAGGGACTGCAACTGTTTGCGCACAACACACAGGTAAACACAGCAGTGCCTTGCAGAAACAGCTAATCTAATGATCATTTAAGAAGGACGAAAACTGTGACTGCAAATATGTATCTCAGTGGTTTTCCACAGAACGCTGGACATTTAGCGGGAGGTTTACAGAATCAGAAGAACACGCATGCTGGGAGGCAAACCTGCAACTTTTTAATGATTTCAGTTCATTTTGCCCCCAAAGAAACTGTTTCTTTGCAACTGTAATAACAAATTTGTAAATCGCTACAAAGTGGACGTCAGAATTTCATTAATCCAGCACATTGATGAATTTTATATTAAATACCATTCTGTGCTTTTGGTAAAGGCCCAGGGCTCTCACAGCAGGTTACTCGTCATCTAACAGGATAACTGACTCATAGAGAAAAGCTTTTATTTTCAGACTGACACCTACATCTAATTACACAGTCGCCAAATCACTTGTCCACGCTCGTGATTTACTTTGTGAGGTGTGGGAGTGAGTCGTTGAGACAGCATCATTTCCAAGCTTATTTTGAAATAATAATGTTCACTGTGAAGACCAGAGGCACGTTGAAAATCTACAACATTAATATAGCTAGGGTTTTAGTATTAAATTAAACCAAAAAATAATTACATTTTTAAACAGTTGAAATTGTCAGTAGTTGTTTTTACAGCTTGTTGTTGTAGTGTGTTCACATATGCTTGTTTGAATAAAATGCTAAACAAGAAAATACATTCTGCCTCCATCCATCAGCTCGCCTTTCCACATCTGTTCACCAATTCATCCATCCATCCATCCATCCATCCATCCATCCATCCATCCATCCATCCATCCATCCATCCATCCATCCATCCATCCGTTTATCCATCTATACATCCATTTGTTCACCTTCTTTTCTTCCTCTTTATTCCAAAACACTGTGCAAACAAACAAGGCTGATGAGAATATATTTTTAAAAGATGGTGACCATCAGTATGAACAGCTGTTGGTCAGATTTAGGTGGATCTACATGAGCATGAAGAGTAAAACTTGTCTCCGATTTTAATAAGAAAAAAAACCTCTGTAAAATTCCACCGGGAGCTCCTGGTGAAACAAAATTGATCAAATCCCAGCTGTCCTCACACCTGCAAGTATTTATAGCTGTGAAGGAAGAGAAGCCTGCTATTACATGACATGAGATGTCATATGCATATAAAATAAAACACAGTGGGAGAGTATCTTTGCTCGTTTTGTTTGGGATAACTTGTGGATAAGTCAGGGTTGTCCTGGTTAAACAATTAACCACGTGAATCCATCCATCCATCCATTTTCTGTACATCCTTATGCCGAGTGGGGTTGGGAGGGGTGCTGGTGCCTATCTCCAGCTAACGTTCCGGGCGAGAGGCGGGGTCACCCTGGACAGGTCGCCAGTCTGTCGCAACCACGTGAATGTATGTGGGAATTAAAGTAAACTTTCCTGTCTACGTCAGATAGTGTGGAGAGATATTCAACTAGCTCAACCTCCCATACTGCAGATGTCATATTGTCCCCGTTCCTGCTGTTAATATCATGCAGATACATGCCTGCAGCTGAGCGCCACTGCTATTCAGATCCGTGAGTCTTAGTTGAAGTAAATTGTACAGCTGGGTTTCACAGCTTTGCCGAATAGTGACTCATACAGTAAAAAAGAAAGATGCTGTCAGAAAAAAAAGTCGATTCAATCACCAGAGACAACCATCCTCATTCTGCAACACAGTTTCGGACAACCTTAATGTTTCCTGACAATCTGCAAAATATTGCTCGGTGCAATTGCAGTGTAATATTTAGTGAAGGTTGTAAATCCAAGAATGGGTGTTTGCTTTATAAAGAAATATTTAAGAGAGCAAAAGAAGACAACACAAAAAAGCTTTAAACCTCGGGTTTGCCAATTTTATGTAAATAATTAGAATTTTTCAGATCTTTGAGAAAACTGTACAAGTGAAGAAACTTAAAAACATGACCTTGAAAACCTACGACCTAATGCAACTTAATCAAAATATCACAAAAGAGGTAATATTTCAATCACTGAGTGAAATCAATATATTGCTATGATTCATAAGAGTCGAGTTCAATAGTTGTGGCTTCCAGCTAATAACAGAACAGTTTTATAAAATAGTAAAATATTCTGCCACACAGCTAAGTTTCCAGTTGTCCAGCAGAGAGCATCTGGCAGGCTAGAGCCTTGGAATGGTGAGGATCAATTTGTCAGCCTACAAAGAAGGTCAGCTGCAGATTAATATAAAACATTCTCATTTATCCAGTGGTGGAACATTTCTAATAAGATGGGAGTGGAATATAACAAAGTACTTTGTCTAAAAGGGCAGGAAAGACTGAAAGGTTTATTGAGTATGACAATATTTTGATTCTCATTCTAATTTCTTTATATTTTCCATAGAAGTAGCGAAAGGATTATGAATTTGACTGCAATAATTTTCAAGACTACAATCCAGAAACTGTAACCTTGCAAAGTCTTGTTGAGGCATAGTATTTCAGAAGGTTATTTTAAACATGGAACGTAAAGCCATAGAACACGTTTTTACAGAATCTTTTATTTTACTCAGGTTGATTCTTGTGAGCATTTCTACCTAGAGGTGCAAACAGTGTCGTTTATTTAAATGCTGAGGTGATTCCTATCACTATGGGAGTCTGGAAATATTATAAAACATACAGACATCTTATGAGAATGGCTTCTGTTGAGGTAAAAACAAGATTTCCAGCAAAATAACTGTAAACAATGTTTTTTTTTTAACAGTAATTACACTTTATTAAACACAACTAAGCTTTCAAGACAATTTATCGATGCAGAGCCAACACATTAACTCTCATTTGTAGCCAGGAGCTGTCAGGATTATGACTTTGTGTTCTGCAGTTATAACTAAGGATGTCACAATGGATTCACTATTAAACTGGATTGAAATAGTTTTACATGAGGTGAGTGATATAAGAGTTTTGATCAATAAAGTCAGAGAGATTGATTCTAAAGGAAGACCAACCACACACACAAGATTTGATGGTATGTTTTGTTTCTTTAAAACTGGAAAAAAAAAATCTACATATGAAAGATTTACACATTAAAATAATAAACTAAAACTAAAGAGTTGACTCTGTTCATCTTCACAGACAGCTAAAAAGGGAGTTGTTTCTTTCTACTGTCACTGCATGCTCAGTAGGAGGGAGTGCTGCAAAGTTAATGACTTCATCAGCTTAGCTTCCATTGGATAACCTTTTACAACTTGCATTATAAAGCTAAATTTAACTAGATTTGATTAATTATTTTGGAAAAGAATTGAATCTGTCTAATAAAGTGCATTGAGATGAAATCTGTTGGCGATATAATAAACATGAATGGAAAGAAATACACGCTTGATTGCATTAACAAAATGTATATTTCTATAAAGTTGAGTTAAACATATTAAAGCGTTTGAATGTAAGAGTTGTAAATTTGACAAGAGTCAATAAATTAGACCGTGTTTGAAAAAAAAAAAACTTGTAGAAAAAGCGTGTTGTGTAATCTAAAGTTAAAAGAGAGATGGGAGACAAGAGTTGACTGGAAGAAAATGCTGGGAAAATTCAACTTGCAAGCAGGCGTCTCACAGCAAAGCCCAACCTACAGATAAAAGTACTATTATAGGCTTCTAGGATAAATTTCTACCCTCATAATCTGTTCTGACCCTGATTGCTTCAGTGGAAATACAAGGGATAAACTAATGGCTCTGTAAAGCCACGATGGTTCCAGAAAAGAATTCTGCAGTTCAAGTCTTTTAACTTGAACCATGATCAACTATCAAGACTCTTACTGGAAGGTATCAATAATAAACAGGAAGGGAAAAAGGAAAAAAAAATCAAGACATTTGGATAAAACTATTTTCATACCATTTAATTCCTTTGAGCAGCATGCAAAAGGACTGTAAACATTCAGAATATCTATCACTTCACATGTATTTACTGCATTCCTGTATTCAGGCTGTGTGTGCGTGGGGGCGTGTGTGGGGGTGTGTGTGTGCATGTGTGTATGGGAGTTTAAACCTGATCTGCCTCCTGAAGGCGCATCCTCTCTCTCAGAACTACCAGTACAGCTAACCTCTGCTGTGCCGTTTGTCTAAAAAAGATTCTTGTGCATTTTTCTGGGCCAACCTCCCTCATCAAAGTGATTAAGCAATTAAACTGATTGTGCCGATGCTCAGAAGAACAAGGCGAGAGCCCTCGAGAAATGACTGCAAACACTTTCTTGGAGATAACAGCATAATTTGGGTCTAATAAAAATAAGGCCTAAATATGCACATTTGTTTTAGAATCAGGGAAGCAGGCAACAAGGTAAGAAGAAACAAGTGACTATGATAAAACTCCAGCTTCTTCTATGTTATTATTCATTCATATGCAATAAACCCTTTCCACTGAGGCATCTCATTCTTTCTGGAAGATAGATGCTGTAGATGCTGCACACACTCAGCAAGGGGTGGCAGATGTAAATAACCAAAGTTAGGGGGTTGAATCAACATGCAGTTCATTTCTCAGAGCTGCTGCACACATCAATAATGAAACAAGAGTCTGGCAAGTCACCCAGATCAAAGGCACAAACTAAAAATCACTTTATTCTCGCAGCGTTATTATCCTCTGCCACCTGCACCTGGTAGAGCTATTAGGGAAGTTTGTGTCTGCTTAGGGACCCCCTGTTGGCCAGGAGGCCCAAGAGAACGCAAACAAACTTCGACCCGCTGTAAACATACTACAGCAAAAGCTTCACAGTTTAAAGGTTATGTCAACAGAATTATAATTTAACACTAAAAATGGCAGCTGTTTGTATCTGAAAACCTTTCTGTTTATAAATAAATCATCATGTAAAAGTTTTTTTGTTTTTTGGGGTTTTTTCCCCCCATGGTAGGTTGTAAAAGCAAAATTGAAATGGGCTTTTTCCTGAGTCTACAGATGTAAGCATTGTGTCATTATTCATGGACCATATAAAAAGCCACCAGAAGTGCTCCCTCCACTCCGTGCCCCCGTAAATTGAAATTAGGTTTTTAGGGTCACATAAATCCTTGGGTAAACTCTGTGACAATTACACCCAATCAACTCCAAACGCTTTATTTTGCGCACCAAACTTATTATGAAGAATTGATCATAGCGGACCGTCAATCAAACAGAGAGCAGCATGGCATGAGAGAAACGGTAACTCACCGCGGGAGGAGATCTCCAGGTGCAGGCGGGGATCTGCAGCCCGAATGGCGGCTGTGTAGCGGTCCTCTATCCCGGGCACCTGCGCCTTTTTCTCGGGCATGAGTCGAACCCTGAGCCGGCCCCCGTCCGCTCCGAGCCACCACTCCAGGATCTCCCTGAGGTCCACCTCAAGCAGGAGCACTGTTTCCTCTTCGTACACTTCCAGCCCCCCGCATCCGTTTTTGACCAGATCTTCTCCTATTTCCACCACCACTTGGTTGGATTTCCTGTTCGCCTTGGTTAAGCCCAGATTCAGAACTTTGGACAGCGGCCGCTTGTAGAAGAAGGGGAGCTGTCCATCAGCGGACCTGTTTCCCGACTCTCCTGCGTATCTCGGCTCCACAAAAGTAGCGATGGTTTTCTGCAGAGGAATGCAATGCATTTTTAAGTTTGCGCGCACCGTGTAGCAGCCGCTCAAACTCCGACAATCTCCGTTTAGGGGTCTCTTTATGAACTCCGCCAGATAATATCGCAGCAGCGAGGGCACGGCGAAATCCACGGCCAGGGTTCTCCTTTTGTTTCTTGACATTATGGTCTGGTTCGAGTCTCGCTTGATGCCGATTTCGCCGCTGTTGCCGCCGCCCGTGCCGCCGAAGCCCGCGGCGGGGACATCCATGTCAGCCGTGGTCCTTGGCGGGGCGCAGCGCAGCCCGGTGAAAAATGCCGCAGAACAAACAAGCAAAAGCAACAACCCGACGTTCATGGTTTCACAAGTGGGGTCGGTAGGTTCAGGAAAAATCGCCTCTTGATCCCAAATATGCCCTTCTCTTATCACATAAGCAATGCAAGAATGAAAAATAAATAAATAAAAAATAATCACAGTGCGTATGGATGGATACTGCGTGTCCTGCGCCTCCTCTCCGGTGCGCACCCGAGGAATAACAGGCTTTTACATCCGCTCTCCTCTCACTGTTGCTGTCCTCAGCTCTTCATACGGGAAGAAAAAAAAAGAGTCTCATTTCCCTCCACTCTGTGCTTTTGCCACAATGCCTTATATCGCCTGTGCCAGCAACAAGACGCACTCCGGGACGGTGATTTATATGCCGCTCGGGTCCGCTTCGGTGCCTTTCAAAGACTCCCTGTCTCTTGGCACAGTTGTGACGGCGGTACAAGTGGTCTCTCTGTCAGCGGAGAGGAGGGGGGGCGAGAACGCCGCAACCGTGTATTCAGAAAGGGAGCAGAAAATTCCGGTGGTCCATTAAAGTTAAGAAATAACATCTGAATCCTCCTCCTGCTTCTAATCTCTGATCGTCGCCTCTTCCGTGCGTGAACATGCGGTAAAGTCATTCACACATCCATACAACGTCAGCCAGTGAGAGAGAGGAGGAGAGAAAAAATCCCTCAGCAGGCACCGCGGACGCATCTTATGCGCCCTCAGAGCAGCAGTGACGGAGTCTGTATCTTTATTGGAATTAGAAATGCCTCAAGATATTTCAGAACAACTCCGCATTGTCCCTCATGACTTTTCTCCCCCCCTTTTTTCAATGAATCATCTAGTCTATTTACGTGTCCGGAAATTGGATTGGATTAGTCGCTTTCTCCCCAAGCTGTGTGCAAATCACATAGTTTCATAGGGCGGCAATTTGGGTCCCATTCTGCTTTGTTATATTTTACGACCAGAGGCCCTTTTTTTTTGTTTTGAAGATCAAATAGGTGCCATGTTGCCAGTTCGTGCCTCCTTACTTGGAAATCAGGAGGTCTGTTGGGTTGTAGGCGCAGCGTTGCCAGAAAATGCTCCTCTGCCACGTCCCCTCACCTGGAGATACCCCCACCCCGTTTCTGTTCTGTTCGTTGAAGTTGATCAAAGAGGACACCCACTAGATGGCGTTAGCGCATACTCCTGCTTAAATACAGTTTCATTGATAAATCCCTTCATTTAAAAAAAAAAAAAATCTGTATTTTAAATACTGTATCATTACTTGCCTTACCTGCGATATTACATGAATCATACAGGTGAGTCATTTCTTTAGAATACTGATAGACATTTACTTATTTGTGTAATTAGTAGTTTATTTTAGTAAACTAGAACTATAATTTAGCACTGATAAAGGGTTCCAGTGCATCGAACAGGTTTTCAGATAATGACCTAAATCTTACAAAATGCAGTTTTCACATGATTTAGTTTAGCATGGGGGTTAGAAGGAAATCAATCTGACTATATAAAACAGAATTTTCCCCTTAAGTCTAAACACTAGCTGTGCCAGATCTATGGGGAAAAAACCTAATATCAAGTATTTAAGATGACTGGCAGTAACTCTTTTTAATCTCCGAGTGTGAATTTTGGCCCAGTCGTCTTTGCAGAAATGTTTTAATTCAGCCAATTAAAACATTTGGCTCAATATTAGGTTCTTATATTTCAGGCTCTAAAATATAAGAGCCTAATATATCCATTTATAGTCATACAACAGCACTTTATGAAGAATTTAAGCCTTAAAACGCTGTTTGGTATTTATTCAGGTTATTCTTATCTAATATCAAAATTAGTTTAATCTAAAAGCACTTAAGGTTGACCAAGAGCATAAGAAATACGTTTGATGGCAAAGTTTTTGTGGAAAGTTGAATATCCAGTCTAATTAAAAAACAACATTTTAATACAGAGTTTGAAAAGGAGAGTAATTCACAAATGACTGTTGCTAAAGAAGCTGGCTGTTCAAACTGTGCTGCAACCACATAAACTGGACGTTAAGAGGGAGGAAACATACAGTAGTGCCCAAGTAACAGGGATAAACTCAGCCTTGAGAGGATTGTGAAGCAAAGCCCATTTAAGAGTTTAGGGGAGATTCACACGTTGTGGACTTCAGCTGGAGTCGGTGCTTGAAGCGGCAACACACACTGCTGCATCCAGAGCCTGGGCTAAAACTTTTGCATTCTTTGTGTTAAGTCAGCTATGAAAAAGAAATGGCTGGAGCTTTTTTATCTAGGTTAAGGAGAAAAAAAGACCAGGCTGCAGTTCACTGATCTAAGGTTCACTTTTCAGATGAAAGTAAACATAGCATTTTATTTGGAAATTATGATAGCAGCATCTGGAGGAAGAGTGGAGAGGCATTCATACAAATTATGAAAGCAGGTCCTGGATGTTTTGTGGCAGGTCTGCAGGTTGAAATGTGAATGCAGTAACTAAAAATGGCACAGAGAACAGAGCATGATGATGCATCCCCATAAAGCTACTTCTTTCTACTTTTAACTTACTTAGGGTTTCGAGTTAAATTGAACGTGTTGCTTTCACATCAATGTTTTCAAAAAGTTGTGTTTACAAGGTCTAACAATCTTTATTAATATCAGGGTTTCCCCCTGTGTAAGCCTGGCGGGCCACCAGGGTTCCTTCCTTGTGACCCCAACCGGGCTAAGCACTGCTTATTTTTTTAAGTCTTTTAAAAATGTTTGCATTTTTTAAGACTTTATAGTTTGTGTTCACATATTAATCTTCCAATCTTTAATAGCACATAATTATCAAGATAAATTTTAAAAATTCCTTTAAACTTTAAACATTTTTTTAA
The DNA here is from genome assembly GCF_003331165.1 of Xiphophorus hellerii. Lineage (NCBI taxonomy): Eukaryota > Metazoa > Chordata > Actinopteri > Cyprinodontiformes > Poeciliidae > Xiphophorus > Xiphophorus hellerii. The sequence continues at coordinate 15,611,200 of NC_045690.1, read as the reverse complement.
CTCAAAAACATGACGGGCTGCTGGATGATTGCACCCAACCACCGGGCTGAGCAAGTTTTCTGGGGGAAACCTTGAATATGTACTGTCCCCTTTTAAAATAAAACAAAACAGTTGAATTTTAACATAGAGGTAAGCACAAAATGTGCTTATGCATCTTTAGGAAGACTAGAGAGAGAGATTTGCTTTGGCGGGTTATGTAAAATAATTATACAAATTAAAATGTTGTTTGCAGTTAGAAAGGCATTTAAAATCTCCTATAACCCACAAATATGTGATCATAACTCGTTTTTTTTTTTTTTTAGTTTACTAGCCATATAGTCAAACTTGTGCATCTCTTACTTTGAATTAATTTGATAAGATCACTTATTTCTTGGACTGACCTATCTGCCAAGAATATTTCTGTGGTGAAGACACCAAAAACAGGACAAGATTATATAGCTATTTATTTAATAATCCCTTGAACTCTTTTTGATGAAAGTTGTTTGTACATTAGAGGAAGACTAAGGAGCAAAACCCAACTCTGTGATATTAAAATCAGTGTACAGTACCAACCAGCAGACAGACTACTTCACAACATCAGAGATATGCAGGAGAAACTGACTGAGAAAAAAAAAAGTAAATAAAGATGCACTGACTGGAGCGATAAAGCAGAATGGGGTTGATTGTGAATATGGAGTGGTGTAATGAGGAGAAGCGCAGCGGAGGTCACGAAGATGTAAATTCAAAAGAACAGTTCAAAAAATAAAACTCAACTGAAGGACAGTCCAGCTGACAGCAAAACAAAACAAAGCAACCAAAGATTAAATAAATGAAACTCAAGAACAGGATGAAGATACAAGCCATGATAAACTGTCCAAGAAATGTAATAACAAGGGAGGCAAACAAGTAAAACAATAAAAAATAAGATAAAGAAAATACTTTTTCCAAACTTTATACAAATTCTTTTTCAGACTTATCATTTATGAGTTCTCAATGCATGTCACCTAATTTTATGATATGACAAACAAACATTACCCAAGGACATTATGGTGAACATTTTTACACTATCCAGGTTTTCTAGGTGGAACCTGCAAAACACATACACGCAGTAAATATCAAAGGAAAGAAGAAAGGAAAAAAGGAACGAAGGAAAGAAAGAGGGACAGAAGGAAGGAGAAGAAAAAGGGACTCAAGAAAGAAAGAAAGTAGAAAGGAAACATGACAAAAAACTGAGGGTAAAGAAAAAGAACAAGTAAAGGAACAATGAAAAGTGAAGGACATAAGAGAGGGAGGGCATATGGAAGAATGGTTGGAAGGACAGAGAGGGAAGAGAAACATGAAAGCAAAGACAAAAGGAAAAATTACAATAATTACAAATTACAATAACAAACAGTGTGAAGAAAAAAGAAAAATAACAGAAAAGAAGGAATAACACATGGAAGGAAGAATAGAAAGACACAGGGAGAAAAGGACAGAAGGACACGAAGAAAGAAAAACAGACGAGGAAAATCAGAAAGAATTAAAAAAGGAAGTAAGGACAATTGAAGAGACGCCAATAAGGAAGTCTAGTGATTACACCAGAAACAAAGGAATGACAAAAGGACACAAGGAAGCAAAAAATGCAGAAATAATGAAAGAGGGAAACATAAAAGAAGAAAAGTGAGGAAGAAAAAACACAAAGAAAGAAAAACACAGGGAGGCAGAAGGAAGGACAGAAGAAGGTAAAGAGGCACAGAAAAAATACATAAAGGATGGTCAACTTTTGGTCAAGAGGACAGGGGATGAAGCCTGGATCTATAAATGTTTTTGCAATGCACAAGGACCCTGAAAGAAATGGTTCTTGATAATAGGAAGATCTCTGCCTAAAAAAAGAACCGATCTAAAGTTGTCCTGAATGCATTTTAGAGAGAACCATCCCTGTATTGTGTGTGTGTGTGTGTGTGGGGGGGGGGGGGGGGGGGGGGGGTGTGTGTGTGTGTGTGTGTAGCAGATTATTATCAGCACATCATATTCACCCCCATCAGCAGGAGAGAGTAACCCAGCTGAGCTCGCTGCCCTGCTGCTGTGCTTTATTACCGCCGTCCCACAGCTACTCAGCATTATTCATAACATAGTCCTACATTTTCTGCCCTGGCTCTGAGCAGCAGCAGCCCTCTGATTGCACAACAATACTTTGTATTTAAATCACAAGAGAAAAAAAATCCAATATTGATATTAAAGAAACTGAATTATCAGGTCAGTTGACCAGTCAATATGTTGTTCCTCCTCTGTGCTGATACCTATTGAGTAATTAAGATTTACTAATGGAGAGGTCATTTAAAACATTTATTACTGATAGATCTTTGCCTAAGTGTCCGACAGTCTGGTCCCCCTTCCTTTTCGACTCGGATTTACTGTTTGAATCGGATTGAGTAGAAGGGACAAGGTCCTATTGGTCTATTTGTGATTAGGCTGTTCACAACATGATGCACTGAAAGGCAGACAATTTCACTTTTGCAGTGTGAAAAAGCAGTAGATTGCAGTCTTGTTCTTAATTTGTCAAAATGTAATTTTTAACTGAAAAACACCCACACAGTTGTCCGTCCTTACACATCAAGCACAAGTATTTTACCGAAAAAATTACTGGATTTTAGCTGCAAGGTAATGGCAAATGTGTATCTTTGGGTTCGGGGAGTGGGAAAACACACTCACTAGAAAATAAATCTAACTTTCTGGTTGGTGTGTGTCTCGTTACATACTGTGTAAAACTAACATGTTTACGTCCGGAGAGCTTAAAACCGATCCAAAATTTAATTTAGGGAACAGTCTGGTCCATTCTGGACTTAGACCCAATTGAGATGCTGTGGCACAACCTTAAACATAAAATTGTACTTATAATGACCTCAGCATCTGTTTCTCATCTTTACAAGTAGTTTTGTGCATCTAACAACATAAAATGTGTCCAACCATGAGGAGTTTTCAGCTATAGTGCATTTAAGAAAAAGGGCAGGGAAATAATCTGAGCTGATCAATTCCAGACATAGTCCATGATATTTCTTTGGAATAGCATGGTTGAATGGTGGGAAAACATCAGATTATTTCATGAGAACCTATAGATATGTCTGTATATTTTGATCTGACCTGATTGAAATGGAGAAAAAGTGGAAGGAGACGCTGCAAAAAACTTTTTTTTAGATTAATTATGTATCCACTTTCTGACCACATTATTCAAAACAAGCTTGTTTTATTCATAGTGGGACAAGGTGAGGAATCAAAAATGACGGTGGATGGAGTGAATGAGGCCACATTGCAGACACACTCAATCTGTTCAATATCTAATCTCTGCTGCTTGATGCTACACAAGCTGCTCCCTTTCTCTGCATAATATTTCACATTAACGCTTGAGACTCTGCCTCGTAATTGCCTCATTGTTACTCCAGCGTCTGCGGCCAGATAAAACATGGTTAAATGCCAGTTAATCTCTTCAAACAGGTATCTGCAGATAAACTTAATCAGACAATAGCAGATGATTTTCCAAGATTAAATGGAAGTTTGATCATTTGGGTTCTCGGGGCAAATGAACAGTGGAAATTGTGAAGCCATTCAGTGAAACAAGACAATATCTGGACTTATTAATAAAAGATTAAATACATCCGTAATGTTGGCTAAATTGATTTTTAACTAGCAAAACCCAAAATCAAGGATCAGAGCCGCCGTTCCATTTCTCACGCTAAATTGGTTTTGATGAACAGATATTTATGCACATAATGATGATTCAGATGGGTTCATTTGGAGCTCTGCTGGCTGAGAAGAAGGGCTCTCCCTCTTGACGCCTATTGCTTTATTCCCAGTAATAAGCACACACAGACCACCAAGACAACTTCATTACTTTGTGGTTGATCAGTCACTTGTACTCATCAGTAATCATGGAGTAAAACAAATCCAAAACTAGGTGTTGGTGCTGCTCTTTGCAGGAATCCTTCTGCTGCCTCACATTCAAAAACACACACACATGCAGTCCTGTAAAGTCAGCTCTGCAACCACAAAGATAGGTTAGATGTCCACGACATTGCCAAAAGTGTTGGGTCACTTGCCTTCATATAGACATGAACCGTTATGTCAGCCCACCCATTGCAGAGATGAAAGTTTCAACTCTTCTGGGAAGAATTTCCGCCAGATATAGGAGTGCATTTATTGGAATATTTGGACAGCCATCCGTCGGTAAGACACTAAGGTTTGACAAAAAGAGCTGGTTTACTGTCTTGCCTTTAATTTAGCTCAAAAGTATTCTTCTGAGTTGAAGTCAAGACTATGCAATCTCCTGCTTCCACATTAAAATTGCCCTTCTTTTTCCTTATGGATCTTGCTTTGTGAATTAGTGCACAGTCATGTTGGAACAGAAAGGGGCCATCTCCATTGTCCAAAGAGCCTGTCTCAGGCTCTAATCTACTTTTCTTGGAGTTCTCGCACAATGCAAATAAATCTTTGATATTTTTTATTATTATTTAAACAAACTGACCATGCAAATAAGTATCAACTTATTCTATTTTTTTTTCTTTAGTGTCCAAAAGGTCACGAATCCCTGGACAAAGAGCCATGTCCCCCATATTTAAAAAGAAAACCCAACAGGGGTCCATCCATTTTTCACATCTATACCCCAGTTTCCATTTTGCCCAGGGGCTGTGTTTGAAATCCAGCTCACAGGTCAGTCCATGAAATAAAGAGTTGGTGGGGGAGTGGTAGTGTGATAAATTACACACAGATAAGTTCTTACAAAGACCCTCCGCCCCCCTTCGGGCGCTGCTTTTCATGTTGAGCAGCAAAACCCATAAATCAACAGCTGAATCTCTGCAAATGGTGGCCTCTTGCAGCCAGCGTGATTAAACCTTACGGCCTGCTCCGTGCTGCTTCCGCAGATCTCGATGTTTTGAGAGTTGGCCTGAGAAAAGCAACAAATAATAAAAATAAAAATCCTCCAATTACACATTCTTCCAGCCATATTTTACATTTTGCAGATGTTGCATGCACATCATGAAACATAAGTGGTTTAGAAAGGAGGTGTTGGGCTCCAAGAGACAGCTCTGTGTTTTTTGCTACATCAAGGCAAAACTCCAGCTTCCTTTAGCATTCCCACCTCATGACTTTGGTTCCATAAATCAAACCCTGTGGACCTGCCGTGTTGAAGAAAAGCAATAAGGGTTTAAGAGGAAAACTGTGGAAAACAGATGATTCTGCAGAGAAAGTGTTGAAGATTTTCCTGCAGACAGCTCCAATAAGAGCTTAGCAGGGTGGTCAGCTCGTATAGTTCATGCTTACAGGTACAGTGGGGTAAACATTTGATAAGTGGCAATGCTCTGGGTGGTGAACTTGACAAATGTCAGGCTTTAGTTCAGGTCCACTGAGCCCTGTGCATGACCAATGCTCACATTAATCATTGCACTGCAGGGGTTGAGCCTGCTATAGCCAGACAGTTAGCATGTAATGCCTGCATCCAGCAAAACTTTAGCCTGATTCAGTTGGTACAAAAAAAAAAAACACCATTCAGGACAGTTTTGGACAACAGTGTTAATTGCAGTAAATGGACAGATGTATCTTTTTTGTATGACAGTTAAACCTGCCAAATGTCACTTTACGATGTTGCCAACCATGACTGCGAATTAAATTCAGGCATCTTTCGTAAAGTGGCTACAGTTAGTTAGACTAATGGCAGGCATTAGCCTTTTATAAAGGCTGCACACATGTCCCTCCGTCTCCTCATCAAGGTGTGAAAAACTGTTATGTATTCAGATTCAGGCGAGGAAGATAATAAATAAAAAGGTTGCAGAAGCACACAGGATGCAGCGTGGGCAAACTTGTTTTCACCATGACACTGTCGACCTCCAGCCTCCTCTGAACCAAAGGAACTGTTTGAAAATTCTCTTTAATTTACAACAGAGTGATCGTGTTTACCAAACGCCAGCCTCAAAGGCACACACGAGAAACGACGCTTCCCGTTCTGCCTCCAACATACAGATGGAGGGCAACAGTGGACACTAATTATGTTCAGAAGATATAAACAGAGCACATTTTAAAAAGAGCACTTAGAGTACTGTGAAAAATGAGAAACTACCAACTATTTCACTATGCTGTCCATCATAACCAAAATGTTTTGAGGAATTTTGAAATTTTAAGCTTTTCTTTGAGTTTGGGTTGCATTTCCTTGTTTTTCCTGATTTTCAGAGGAAAATCTCAGACCTATTCCTCAGACAACTATTCCTCGCCTGTGTATTTTCAACATTCTTTTTATTATGTTTCATCCTGGTATATTATTTCTACCTTATTGTACGAGTATGGATTATCTGGAAATTATTCAGGTTTTATTTGCATCTAAATCTGCCTCTTTAATCTGTGCTTAAACAACAGATATAATTTCAACAGAAAGACAGTTACTACCAAAGAGCAAAGAGATAAAGAATATGGCATTCAGTAGATGATCAGATGAACGATCAAGGCAATGTGCTATGTCTTTGGATTTTTTTCTTATTTCTTTATGAGAAATTACTTTCAAATAAAGTTCCTATGTAAGATGTTTTTAGGGTTCACACTTCTCTTTTTTAGTACCCAACTTGGTGTGTGAGCGAAAACACAAGAAACATGCTGGAAACACACAGAAAGCCTGAAGTGCTAAAGACCACTTAAAGAACGGACAGAAAAACAGATGGTTGGAAAGACGGACGGAGGGCGGTGGATTATTGAACATAAATATGCTTTTATTCACAACATATATTGACATTAATTCACATGATACCCTGAATGTCACTGTGCTTTCATTTCTTCCTCAAACCACGTCTTCACAAAGTCTGATCAGTGAGAATAAAGCAACATCTTTATCTTTTAAAGTTTAGCATTTTACCAGTTCAAAAGGAACTGGTTGCCATTAACATGACTAAAAGGGTCGGATCATTTCTTGATGCAGGCCTGGAATGTGTTCAGTCACCTCAGTGTCACAGTCATTGGTTTTTAAACCCTAGTTAACAGTCTTTTTCTCTGAAGCAAAAAGGAAACTTTTAAATCTTACTCTGACTTTTTAATAAGGATATTTTCCAGATATTTATTTTCATGAAAGCCCAAAACGGTCTCAGCTTAGTGTTCAAGCTGTCACTGACTAGATTTATTTGCATTTTTGCTTTAGCTATTCTAAAAAATTGTCATCCTCAGCTTCAGCCAGAATCACTTACTTACTGGGTTCCAGTCCACGGTAAATTTAAAATAAGCAGAAGATGGTGTTGTGACACACATGCGGCAACAATATTAAAAGTTGCAAATGCTGCACATTTCTGAATGCAGTTTGGTTATGACCAGACATTATGGACTCACATAGACCGCCATCACAGCCTACAGCAAAATAGCAATGCACCACAAATTTGCATTTTTACAGCAGGAAGCACTTGGTTTATTTGTGTGAAATAAAACACTTTTCTAGTCATGCAAACCACTTAAAGTTGCTTTCAACCATCTCTATTCCCAGAAGTTCACAGATTCCTACTCCAATCAGTAGGCAGCTTACGGTAAAGCATTATGCACAAAAACACTAATCTTCCTACTGAACTACAGCAACTGCAAAGATGCATCGAGAAATTGGCTGGTGACTGAAATTGCCAGATTTTAAACAGGACATGAAATAACCTGACATGAAGTTCTGATCTTTCTCCAATCAGTAAATGCTCCATTGTGTTTGTTGCCATGTGGATGAATGGTCTTCAATGTAAGAGCTGTTACGTTCTCAATTTTCAGTGTTGGTGAGGTGTTAAACACAGAACGCACAAAGATGTTGTTCCTGTACTTTTCAATAGCATGTCTCTGTAGGTCTATCATTCATTCAGACTGGAAGACAGCAAGAATGATGAAAATTTGTAGCAGGTAACAGGAAGGTCAGAGGAAGTTTTAGTTTTTATCCTTGAGTGTTTCATGAGTCTTTCATGAAAACATTCTGAATTTTGAAATGGTTGCAGCCTTTGAAAATGTGAGGAAATACTCAGAGGCAGCTGTTTTGGTAAACATGCTAATCATAATCCAACTTCAAGGATGTTGAAGCAACAAGTAGATCTGTCTAAATGTTTGGTTGCTATGAGTACTAAACTACACAATTGATCGCACCATCAAATGACATCAGAACCTCTTCTAAGTGCCTGGTTAAATTTTATTTTTCTTGGAAATGTTCCCACATTGCTGGGGGAAGTCCCCTTTGTTTACATGAAGCACTTAAAGGATGAGTTCTTCAAGATGGGTTTGCTGAAAGACTCTGATTAAAGGGTCTGTTAATCTAAACTGTCTGTCTAAACAATGAACACAGTACAATGATAAGCCGCAAATGGTCTTAAAAAAATAGATATGAATTTATTATGTGTTTATATGATATCCTACCCCTTGTTTTGATCACTGTATCATTGTACCTTCTGCCTATATTAGAGGCGTGTGCTCCCTTTTTAGCTCCTTAAAGACAAACATGTTTGTGTGAAGTACTGCAGTTCGCGCCAAAACGAGTTGCTCTCAGACACACTTTAAAACAGCGGAAAGACGGGCTTGTGGAGCTACAATAACCAGCATTCAGACCAAAGTATTGCAGTTCCACTTTACATGGATCACAACTGAATGATTTAAATGTGAAAAGTAAATATTTAAAAGCATGATACATCCACTTTAAAGCTTTACGAAAATCATATCGGAAATAGACTGCTGCATCTCTAGACTGGTTTCTTACTTATCGGCAACAATGGCAGAAAAATTAAAAGAAGCCGTGAAATAACTTGACCTTTTATTTCACAAGCATATTCTCACAAAGAAAGTTTTTAAAAATAATGAAATCCTTAATGTGACGACATTTATACAGAAGGAACCAAAATCCCACGTTTAAAAATTATCGCTGAAACGCAATTTATTGCTGACACACTTGCACCCTTACCTATCCTTATGAAATGAATGTAACCTTCAATAATTTATAATTTATTATGTTGATCAGTGCCGAGGAACTGAATTGGTAATTGTGAACATCTTGATTCCTTTAGAGTAAATATGACATGGCACAAAGGGCAATTTCTCTTAGCCTCTTCTCGAGGTGGGAGAGAAGAGAGAACATCTTGTTAATGTAAGGCAGAGATGAGTCAGAACACAGCAACAAAAAAATAGATTCTTGCCTGAACTTGTTCATCTCTATAATCAGAGCAATTATCATACAGTTTAGAACAAGTGGAACTGTGAGAAACAAAGCTGTAAAAAGTGGCATTTTAGGGTCACCAAGTTTCCATAACAACCAGTTTAGAATAGCAACATACTGTAATCCCTCATTGAGTGTTTCCAGTACCAAAAAAATCCTTTTTAGTAACATCACAAAAGTAAACATGCAAGTTTGCTAAACTCTAATAGGACTTTGACTGAGAATGTCTGTTTTAGTCAGATGGAACTAAGAATGAGCTTTTCTAAAAGACAATTGAAAATAAAGGAGAAAAACAAACAAAAAAAAGTTAACCAAAACCACTAATAAGATAATTATGGAAAGAATTAATGATAACCAAAAACATGATATGTAACATCAACGACCCTTTTCATATGAGCGCAGCTACAAGCAGCATGATATCAGAATCATTTAATGATGTGAAACTCTGCTTAAAACAACCAAACCAAACAGCCGAGACAAAAATTTGCAGTAAATGCAAATTTATTTTCACTTACATCCTATTAGATCCCAATCAGATCAAATATTATAAGTCCAACGTCCTAAAAGCTGTTTTATTGAAGCTTCCCGGTGTAATAGTTAAAATGTTTTATGGGCTATTTGATCATTGTGACTGGGTTTATGGTTTAGCTTGGGTATCTTTATATTATTTCTCGTAAATGTTTAGAAAATTTAAGCAGCCATCATATTCAGTTGGCACTGTGTATAACTCAGCTTTGAAGCCTTGATTGCAGGGGCCATTTCTCTCTGTTACAGCTCTGTCATTTGTATTTGCAGATTTCCCTCAATCACACTACGGAAGCTCAGCACTGAATTACTGGACTATCACTGCCATGTGATACTGTACAGTTGCTCTGCTCATGCTTCCTCATGCAAGCATGGTTTGGAAAATATCACTGTAGACAGTTAGATGAAGGGTAAATTGTAAGAACGAGCAAAAACATTACTTTTTAAGCATGATAGATGGACAAATGAACGGACAGATGGAATAATGGACGAACGGATGAATGACTTAGCCAACAGAGACAGACGTATGGATGCATGAACCAATAGATAGACAAATAAATGGATGGGTGGATAAATAAACCAATACACAGATGGAAAAATTAAGGGATGGATGGACGGAGAATACCAAGCACACTGATATTTGCCATCTTATTTGAATATATATTCTTGGCAGCATTGTTTAAGCTCAATTCTATGGAACCAAGAGGAAGGACAGGTGACCAAATGGATAGATGGAAGGAGAGATGGATGGATGAACAGACAGAAGGATAGGTACAAGTAGATGGGTTCATGGATCAATGGGCAGATGAATGGATGGACAGAAGAGTGGCTAGATAGAATGATGGATAAACAAATAAATGGATGAAAAAACTGGCAAGATGGATGGATAGATGGAAGAAGAATGAATGGATGGATGGATGGATGAGAACCATCAAGGCATTTCAGTATTTTAGCAGACTTTGTGTTAATTTGAACAGCAGTTAATACCAATTTAAACCCACTACTATGATGTTAAAAGAAAAAAACTGCTAAGTCAGTGACGTCTTACCATAGCATGTTTATTTATAAAAGCATTGAAAAGCTGATGTTCACCCCCTCCCCCCAACACACACACGCAAATGCACACAAAAAAGAAGAGAACTTCAATAAGAACATGAAAACATTTTGAGTAATTTTCATCACATCTTTCCCAGAACAAATGATGCAACACAGCTATTTCTTTTTTTGATTTTCTAATTTTTTTATGTGCATACAATTTTAAATAAGCTACTGAGTCAGAATCCAGATTTGTGAAATACTCACCGTTGCATTTCAGCTTCCCTAGAAACCGGGTTGTGGACATTCGTTTCTTTGGCATATATGAGGGTTTTTTTCTTGAAGGATCACCTGATTTTACTATGAACAACATGCGATCATCAGGTGTGATACAGTTTATACCCATCTGTACAGAAAAGGATAATAATTGTGTTTATCTCCACCTTTGCAACTGACTTGATTATGAGCCAAATAGATTGGGACAGATGCAGTTCAGTTTTCCTCACTTGCTGATAGAAAACATGTTCTCCGGGAGTGAAGGAAAGAACCTGCAACTCGTTTTCCTCTGCTTCATCACTTCATGTTGTTATTGTCGGCTGGGCACCTCACAATGAATTCACTGCCTCAATGGGTGCCGCGGTTCTCTGAGTGCATTGGAAATGTTTAAAAATTGACAAGCTGACCACTTCTAAAAGAAATCCATCTTTTCCTGAAAATGAATTTTTACAACCACAGGCCTCGAAGATGATGAAAAACATGCAGGGTAAAATAGGAAGCGGTTCTGGCACTGGGAGCCTCTTAAAAAATGAAACAACACACACACAAACGCCTACACACGCCAACACACACTACCTCAGGTCCTTATCATCATGCTTGGGATTGGATCTGTATGCTTTAATATGCTTATAGCTTAGAAATACGAATTTCCTTCATGTCGAGGTTTATCCCTCCATCTGTAAAAAAAAAAAAAAAACATTTCTCTAAGGGCTGCTATATTCTTATATCAATGAGTACAGTCTTGCCTTTGTGCGCTGGAATGTGTTTAGCTGTGGGATCATTCATCACCCATCTGTGTGGAAATGGGAATTACTGATCAGAGGTGGTGCACGGCTAAAACTCCTATGAAGGCCTCCAGACTAACAGAGGACGAGTCTCTTGTTTACTCACCCTTTTCCTGAATGAATGAACAAGCACAAAAAATATTATAGTCATGATTTGTTAGCTGCAATGCAGATTCATCAGTCATGGAAACCCGTCACACAATCTCCAGTGATCACCAGCAATCATTCGTTTGAGAGTTATGGATTGTGCACAGCTAGGTGAGTTTGTCGGTGTTGGATATTTTCTCAATTAGTCCACAATCGACCTGCTGGAGCCTAATGGCCTATTTGCGGTCAACTCCGGCACCGACTTCTGATGAATTCCCACTCTGGAGACGACGTTAGCGGCTGGATGGTGAGGACCAATTCGAAGACCAGGCTGGCTGAGGAAAAAAAATGGGAGAGGAGACGGTGCTGTCTGGGGCTTTGGGGTGATTCTTCAACAGATGCTTGTCAATATGACCTGGCGCCTTGCTACTGGGCATCAAACCTCAAGATGATGTACTGAGTGGACAGAGGAGAAGGTCACAGAATGAGACTCTGTGACATAAATATCCGGGCAGAGGTTTAGCAGATGACGTGTTACTATAATCAGTCTGCATCAAATGTCTCAATATATCAAAAGTCAGTTATGAACCATTTCTTTCCAAATCAGTAACCTTTAAAAAATCTTAAGAGATTATATATTTCTCAGAAATAAGATTCATTTCGCTGGTTATTTACACATAACCAGCAAATATATTTATTATCAGATTATTTTATTTATTTTTACTAAAATACAAAAACTAATTCAATCAACAGAGCCAACACAAAATCTACTGTCTGCTTTTTTAGAGAGAAAAAGTGATATTTTTCTGAATAAGAAATAAATACTTAAAATATTATCTAATTTTAGAGACTGAAGGAAGGAAGGTAGAATAACAATGTTATAAAAATAAAGACAAAGAATGGGAAAAAGGAAGACAGGGACAGAAGCAGATCAGGAATAAAAAAAAATAGAGAAAGCAGGAAGTTTAGATAAAGAAAGGAAGGAAGACAGAAAGGACAGGAAGAATAAAGGGAGGTAGATCGCCAGTAAGAACAGCAAGGCAGGCTGTTCTTACTGGTGATCAGCCTTCCTGAAGGAAAGACGGAGGAACTGAGTAAGGAATGAACGAACAAGTTGAGGACAAAATGAAGGACAGGTCAGACGCAAGACACAAGACAGAATGAACAGAACGAAGAAAGGAAAAAATAGAAGAAAATACAACTTTAAAACAAAAGGAATTACAAAAATATTTGTGGAAACCTGGATATGTTTCCATACTTCTATTCTTTTTCTGTACTTGTCCAAACAAGTAAAATACTGAAATCAAATTCTATACATTTCTGGACATTCTGGACTTCATAGAAACCCTGAATCCAGAAGGTTTATCATTATATTTCAGAGGGCCTTGATGAAAGCAGTCACGTGTGTGTGAAAGTTCAGATTTGAACTGCTTGTGGTCACTACAGGGGTTAGAGGTGAATAAATGGTGGATTAACTGCTGGACAGGATGCATACAGTACGAACTGGCACATTAATAATCCTGGTCTGAATGTAAAAAAAAAAGGAAAATCTCTCAATTGGGTTGCATCCGGAGGAAATGAGCAATAAAAATAGATTAAAGCTATGCTATTCAGCTATGCACGACCTTTTTTGGCAGAATCATCAGTTTATATTCATCCCTATCCTCTTATTTTTATCTTTCAGTCTTGCTCCAACAGACACACATCCGATGCTTTCCGTTCTTCCATTGCAATATAAATACGGCATTTATTTAGCAGCTGTGCATATTTACAGATTCCAGAAGCGGAATAACTTAGTGGCATGTAAAGGAAGAATAAGGCAGGATGGTGTAGGATGTGCAGCATGTGCGGACCACCAGGAGCCGGCGGAAATAAGAAATTGCCCTCATCTTGGCTTCTCGTTTTCTTTAAATTGCTACAAGTAAAAGCAGATGCGACCCTGAATTCAACTGGTCGTGTCCCCCAGTGTTTCCATTTTCTTTTAGGTTTCCTTGTTATCGTGGATCCAGCAGACACCCCTCCCCTCCCCCCCACTCCTCTTTGTTTTGGTCTGTCTTCTGAATAGTAAAGCAGGAGTTTGGCAGAATTCAGACTGCTACATCCACAAGCTGTTCTCACGAGCACCGTTTTTCCTCTCTTCATATCTTCCAGTGTTGTCAGGCCCAAAACGAAACAAGATAGGAACAGCCTGTTATTACTAAATAATTTAGGAGATAATTTGATTTTAGCATATTTTCACTCAATTGCTATCAAATACTCCAGTGTTTAACCACAAAAACTGGAAGACAACTTAGAACTAAATACAAGTCACATGTTACTGCCTAATGATCTGATGCCTTCATCTTGTAAGTCGACTAGAGTCATTTAAATTTATTCTTTCTGATGTCTGGAGAGTGCTGACAGGAAAAACCTTTTACGACAACTTCACCCAAACCTGAACTCTTCAACAGTACCTGACAGAAAAGGTACTTCTCTGTTTAGGCTCTCTTAAAAGGAGAAACTAATCCTTTGAAACTGCAGTAACTAAACATTTTTAACATCTCAATAAATTAGAACATTGAGATTTTAATTAATTAATTCAGTTCTAATAATTAATGTAATATAAAGATCATGCCATGCACTGGTGTTGCTATAATCCAAAATCAGGACAGGGCATGCACGATGAGAAGGCAGGGTTCCCCCAGTATATTATAGGCCTGGCGGTCCACCATGCACCGCCAGGCTAAGCCTTTCTTGTTTATGCTTTTAGGAAAATAATAATAAATAAAAAAACAATTTTTTTTTCTTAAAGCCGGATTGTAAGCGTCTCTGTTGCTTTGAGTGTTTCACTGGCGGAGCAGATGTATTCCTAAAGGATATGTTTATAGAAGGTAGGTTTATAGTTTATCCATTTAAAGCCAGACCAATCACACCGCTGGCGCCTCTGCACGTTGCCTCTCGCGCTGCAGCAGCTTAAGTTTACCTCAGCATGGATCCCGAGAGCCTCCTTTTACTCAAATTGGACACAGGCTGACCTGTATGGATATTTACATCAACCCCTTGTGAAGAATTTTGTTTCTTTTCAGAGTTTTTGATCAAGGTAGGAGTTTAAACCCCACAGCATTAGCTCAGGTTGCACAGATCTACGTGAACCACAGGAATAACTTGTAGTGGCACTTTCAGAGGTGCGTTGAGCGAGTGGTGAGAAGGATTTATATTTGTGGACTAAGAACTTTGTGCGGCTTTTCCATCTCAACATGCTCCCAGCGCCCGGCTCTGTCTGCGCTGATGGAGAAACCAGAATGACCTTAGCAGCAGGAGGAGTTTGAGGTGTTGACTTGTTCTCGACATTCTCTGGGTTCCAGTCTAATTGTGCATCTGTGAGGTGTGCTGAACAAGTAGGTCAAAGTCAATCAACCATCTTTCAGGAATTGAAGGATGTGCTGCTACCATACAGGAGACAGGTACCATCGCAAACTCTGAATGGCCCAGTAGCATAGATGGGTCAGGGATGCTTTGACAGCAAAAGGGGGAACAGACTATTAGGCATTTGGACATAATGTTATGCTTTATTAATTCCCTTCACCTCTTTAAGGCGATAACTAACTTTGGTAACTTCAAACTTAAACTGTGGTTCCAAAAAACAAAAATAGAACAAAGAAAACATTCAACTTTCTGATAATAGTTCAGTATTCTGCCTCTCTCTCCAAATGTTCTGAAAAATAAGTTTCCTTCCTGCTGCGAGTCGGCTACATCCAGTCGGGAAGGCATCGCATGTGAGCAAAATAAAACATGAGGATGGGTCCAACTGCTCTATCATAAGACACTGAACCTCCACCCCGAAACAAGACCTGGGAACAACACTGCAGGTTAATGTTCCTGACAGAAAACAACCCCAGGACCGATACACACACTCAGCCATTCATCCATCTTTTTGTGCAGCATTGTATACAGGGACACAGGGAACTGCAGCTTGTTGCAGCAAACACACATTTTCCCATCCTTTCACAAGCTTGAGAATTACACCAAAGCAAAACTTCACACAGACTCTCACACCTGCAGGCAGTTTGGACTGTCCTTTTGTACAGGATCTCCATTGTGGGTCTTTATTCTATTTACAGCTCCAAATGTTTTTGCTATTGAATAGAAAAAAAATCAAGAGGTTAGACTTGAGGCTTGTGTACAGAGATTACTCTAACACCTTAACAAAATACCTTGAAAAAAGTATTTGGACCCTCGGTTGTTTCTTCTGCTTTTGTTTTTGGTGACTCTTAAATGTTTCAGATCATCAAACAAATTTTCCTTAAGGAACAAGAAGCTATCTAAACTAACCTGGCTCTATTTCAGTCATATTCAAAACATTGGAGAAGATAATGTATTTTAGTAACTCAATTCACTAAGTGAAACACATTCTATATTCTTACACACAGATTGGTGTTTAAGCTTTTACTTCTCAATTATGACAATTTTCTGCCTACAATTAATGAAATCACAACATTTAAAATTAGAATATTGCATGAGAAAAATCAAATACTTTTTGAATACAGAACTAGTTTCATATGAAGTATGTTTAATATCAGGTTGAAGGTACTTTTACTTGAGTATTACTGATTAAACTTTAAAAATTATGTAGCTTTACGTTATAAAAGCTAAAGTTTAATCAGTAATACTTTTATAACAAATTTATGTCAGACCATGATTTCTTGGTTAATGTCAAGTCGTCATAACAAAGACATTTTGAATAATGTCAACTTTGTATTAAAAGTCTCATGATTTTCCGAATGACACTTTATGGCAGCAGTCATAAATATTCATGAAGACTTACTCATGTTCATGACAGGTGTTATGTCATGTTTATGACGGTGTCATGACAGTCTTATTCACAACCCATCAAAGTGTTACCTTTGATTCTTTTATTACAGCAACACAGCAAAGAAACTAAATCACAAACAGCATTATGAAAAACAAAAAGTGTCAAATACTTTTGTTCTATTTTCTCTTAGCTGCTGGTATCAGTGCTGTATGTTCAGCTCACTAAGTACACAGTGACTATTTCATCCTGCTGCTCTGTTTGGATAAAGATCCAAACGGTGGTCCACAGCCAATCCACTCCTCAGATTAGTTTTTGCTGTTATTTGATCTCTTGACAGAGATGCACAAGGGAGGAAATGCAACAGAGGTCCAAGGCCAGATTCAAGGACGAGGAGCTTACAAGGGTCTATATCTCTACACAGGACAAACACCCTTCCCCTCCCACCATCTTCACCCCTCTCACCCTCACTCCCACACACACTCACACTTTCAGAGAAAAATTGCCTCATAAAGCTGCCACAACAAGACTACAGCGCCGAGAGCGCAACGAGAATTTTCTTAAGTGCTGGGAACAGGAAGGTGTATCTGCAGTGAATGGTAGCGTGCCGTACATATGTTGCTAATTATACTCCTTTCCTCCTTTTCCCCATCCTCACACCGTTCAGTCATAAAAAATAAAAAAAAAGAAGACGTTTCAGAAGAGAGGCATCGTGTACATCTGGTTAGCTCCTGGGAGGAAAATGCTCCTCTTTAACCTCTCTCTTGGATTAAATCACAAGGGGGCTGCATGAAGTTTAAATGAACCAACTAATCCCTGTGCTATTAAGAACTCTATTAAGAATAGAGGAGCAATAATTAAAGCTCCAAGCAAGAACTCGGAGATGAAGCCAGATATTTACATACTCTATATAAAAGAGCGGGGAACTTCATTGTTCTCACTGTCTCACCCAAAACTTTCTATGTGATAGGTCAGTCAGGATTACCATATAGTCATATAGCTTTAACATATTTGTACTAAATACAGAGGACATGTATGTAAACATCTGAATATGAAGAAAGTAATAATAGCTAAAAATAATTATGAGTAATCAGTTGCTCTGTGTAAAGACACCACAGAGCAGGTGGAATGCTTTTTTATCATTATTTATTTAAAGGCATGGAGCTTAAAAGTAGATTTTAGGGCAAGTTTTTTTCCCCTGGAGGGAGTTTTTTTTTTTCCTTTCTGTTTGCAGTGATACCTCTCAATGATATTCATTTGCCTGAGGGGCTGTTTCCTGTTTACTTACATTCTCCCCATCTTTTCCTCTCTCCGACATGACTCCCTGTATTATTCCGCGTTACTCTCAGTCTGCTGCTCTCTCTGGCTGTGTCCCACCACTGTCACAACTGCTCTGGGTAGCCGAGCAGAGAGGAATCTGCTCATTCACACAGACTTTTATTTCCTTTTAGAAGAAATATTAAACTGGGTCAGGTAAGGTAGGATCCTACCAGAATTCCATTTCTCTTCCACATCACTTGGGCTCTTCAGCTGTCGTCCCCTGCGTCTAAAGCAGTCCGACACAACAATGTTCATGCAGAGACCTGAGGACGGTTACCAACTCCATTAGAGCCTCTTACATGATTTGGTTATGTCATAATTTAATTATATTTACATGCTACTTTGGAAATGGATGGCGGAGAAATTGGCAGACACCCCGCCTCTGTCGATCTTGATAAATAAAGTTGGGAAGCTGCCACCACAAGTAGCACTTGGCGGCGGCTGGTCTTGAATGAATCATACACGTGGAAATTCAGCAAAAATGAGGGGTGGCAGTTGCACGCGTGTCGCCATATGCTGCACATTTATTATACCTCTAATAGCGTCTCAGGGCATGTCCTTGGAGGCGTGTTTAATTCCAGTGAATTATTAATGCCTTTGCTAATAAATATTTTCACCATATTTTTAAAAAGGTGTACAAGCTTGAGCGAAAGAAGACGGCGTTGAAGAGTGAAAGTGTGAATGAGGTTTATCAGCCAGAAATTCACGAGTTAAGTGGATCATGTTTAATGGAGCTTTAAGGCTCTGACACTGTAATTTGCTGAGCTGCAAGGCATACTTAGCTTCTTTACATGGAGATGAGTTTACATAATGAGAACTATTTAGTCCATGAAAATTGCATGATGCCCTCTGGGGTTTCCAATGAGTTTTGAAAAAGCAACCCGAAAGTTTTTTAATCAATCATCTGGGCGTGATTTGAGGTTTAAAATGTTAAATGTTGAAACAGTAGATTTTAATTTCACACTCATCTTGCAGGTCCGTATCCATAACTTAGATTATTGAAATGTTAAGTAACATATTATAGAGTCACTACACAGAGTGATGTATGTTTAGCTTACACTTCTAAAGCAGTTTGGAGTTTGTGCTTCTCTACTGCAGAACAAACTTTTATCTAAACTCTAGGAGCAAAAGTCCAATCATTTTACTTTTCAACTCAGTTCAGATTCTTTAGACATGAGGAATACAATTGTAGCTTCCTGAATGTGTTTGCATGGTGTCCTTGAAGTAAAGTCACCAACCACAGTCCAAGCCCTGTGAAACTCTTTAATAAACTTCACCGTGCTCATTGTGTTAAGAAATTATGTGAATTGAGGTCCAATGTGTTTGACAATGGAAAGGCCTCCAGTTGTTGTCTCCAGCAATAATGTGTGCTTTCTCATCTGTACATGTGTACATTATCTTATCAGCGATGAATGGTTTGACTTGGATGTAATTTAGTGCATATTCAAAATTACAATGGACATATACAACAAGCTTATATGTCCAGAATGGAAATTAGGTGGATTTTAAGTGATGGCATCATAAGCATCATAAATTAAGCAATAAGTTACCAAGTCAGTCAACAATCTGTCACAAGAGGAAGTGAAAATCAGGAGGTGAAACACTGAAAGACTTTGGTAAGGTTGTAATTTTGGGATGCATGAGGCCAGATGGTGGCATCATCATAGAACTGCAGTGCTGACTGATTCTAACATGTTGTACATAGTAAACAATTGCACAATAAACTACCAAACAACAACTGTTTGTATCCAGGTCAGCTTTGCTGTTGTCTACTGAAGCTCCTTGCTGCTACCCAATGGAGCCACGGAGTTTTCTTCTAACTCACTGTAACATTTTCAGTGACGTTCACCTCTCTGTGTTTTTTGTTTTTTGTTTTTACAAAACTAAGCCTACCTTACATTTTATTCTACACTAAAATATCTCTGAGGAAGATAACATTAAGCAGCAAAGGGCTCAGTCAGTCATAGCTGATAAGCCACTAACAGCAAGCTTTTACAACAAGCTGTGTTCTTATGTTTGAACTTAATCTGACATATCTGAAAAGCACTTTGACATTTGAAACACTTGCTTGTATGCAGTTTATGAGACTACTGTGTATATTTCTTTTACATCATAATCATCCAGAGTAAAATCCTTCAGCATGTGACTATTAGGAAGTCAGGACCATGCTGTCTTGATCAGTGCCCTCAGCTTGCCATCTGATCTTCCCCATTTCTATTAAAAAACTGTGAAAAACAAGAAAAATCATAAATTTAAAGGGAGGTATTATGCATTTTCCAGGCACATGGTGCCATTTTATAACACAATCAAATAACTGTGCTAAGTCCAGTTGTTATGCAAATGCTGTAACAACTAGAAAGAAATTTGACATTGCAGCAAAGTTTTATCTGTCGGCTTGAAATTGGCCTCTGTCCCCAACAATCGCTCAAAAATGAATGGATGAGTCAAAATAATGCTCCATGTATGAGTTCAAGGAAGAAGAAGCATAATCACATGATTTAAAGCAAAGAAAAGTTGATTTTGCAAAATACATTTACAAAATATATAACATAATGAATAAAACAAAACATTAGGATAATAATGATGAAATTCTAAAAAAAATAATAAAAGAATAAATAAATAAAAATTAAGTAAAACACTAAGGCAAAAAAAAAAAAAAAAAAACATAAAATGATTATATTTATTGAAAGTAGTAAAAAAAAAAGGCAAAGCAAGCCAAATGGGCTGATGCAGAGTCACTGTATAGTCACTCTCAAACACAAGGTTAAGTGGCTTTACTAACAAAAATATATTGCTCTGAAAAATTATTAGGTACTGGGTGAGCAAAAGTCCAAAAAAAAGCTTTGGAAGACCTTCAAAATGCTTGGAGAACTAAAGATCAAAACAAGAGGGAAAAAAACAACAACAAAGTACTCTAAAGTTAGGAATGCCTCAAAACAACTTATGTTTTCTGTAGATCAGTTGCATAACAGCAATCAGAGACGTACAATTCTAATTAGGAAACAACTCAAGTGTTGTTCTGGTGTCAAACCAGCTGATTTAATTGGGGATATATTAGCAGTGATGACAAAGTTAAGTACTGGCTCAGCGATGTTTAAACGCCATCAGGGACACTGTGAACACATCAGGGTGAATATATGTTAAATGAACCTCGATGGATGACTCATGTAGAAGATGAGAAACGTTCAAACATGGTCTCATTTAGCATCACCAACCAATCGGCTATTCTTACATTGTCTGCCACTTCCTAGCTTTCATCAGCTACTGTACATGTTCAACATTCTGATCAGCGTGGGAGGTTTGTTATCCCGGAGAAATACTGATATTGAAGACATTGGATAAACCTGTGATGATCAGCTGCAAACATTCCTTCATTTAAAATGAGCTTAATATTTAAATGTAAGCATTTTGACATCGATTCAGTACATTTTCTTTTTTTTCTTCCAACTGAATGCAGGTGGTCATACAGTCTAACAATATTCAGTCACTGGAGAAGTAAGTACACTCTTACAAAGTAGCAGTAAAAAGAAAAATAATTGAAAAAAGGAGTTTTGGTAGTTTATTTGTCGGGAACATTGTCAACACAATGCTGATATTGCTGCTACTGATTCTGGGAAGAATTATAAGGATATTTCCAAGATAAATAAAATCAGATTATAATAAATAATACTGACAAGCTGGAGATATTTAAGACATTTAAGACGTTTAGACTAGTCTAAAGAGATGTTTGATAAAAAATTAAAGGAGATAATGTTAATAATTTATGTTTTTAAAACAGCATTCTGAGTTTAGAAATGCATTTTAATAATGTATACTAAGTGTCTAAGACAGTGATGGAGGGGTGATAACATGGGCCGTTTTGTTGCCACATTGATTTGGAAATATTGCTGTCATTTATTTGAACATGAACTCATTAAATGTCCTATCTGACAGCAGAACTTTGGCCCAACAACAAACAAAAAAACTAGAATCTTTTATGTATACCTTTTTTCCCTTGTACTCTCTCTAACCAATTAATATTAATATGCAGGGATGCTTGTCTTTACAAAAACGTTGACAAAAGAGGATTTGAAACCTTTGAAGAATTATCCATAAGACCATGCTTTTCACAGATTTTCAAAAAAGAAAAGAAAAGAAACATCAAAAACCACAGAATAGACATTTGTCACGGTGGAAAAAAAAATGCTAAGCTGATCTTGGGAGCTCCAGCTTATGATGAAATAAAACAACTTACCATAGAAAGGCCAGAGTTAGTCTGACTTTTCCTCCTTCCTTCACAGGCTGCTCTCACGACCTAATAATTTATGGCTGGACAGAAAGGACATGTAAACTGATGCTAATAGAGGTTGACAACAACAATGTCATTACTAAAAAGGATGAGCCGTTTCTACTCCATCCCTATAAAGCTTTTCTTGTTGCCTCGGGATCCTCTTAAAGCTTCTCTGAGGGTTCTGTTACATCTACATGTTCCTGAAAGCAGACATCGCAGTGCAAGAACACCAACCGGCAGATTTTAAAAGCCTGCGGCGCTGACACGGCACTTCTCTCATGGGTTTTATACTGCAGCACGCTCCCTCGTCAGCCCAGCACTTCTCTAACAGCTCAGGCGGCTTTTGTTTCAGATCATGGCCCCCCTCATGCCCCAACCCCTTCCCACGGGGTGCGTGTAAACAACCCTTTAGCATTTTGCCACCAAAGGCAAACTTTGTGATGGAGGGAGACAGTCACCAAACAAAAGCCAGGGACAAAGTGAAACGATACAAACCCAACAGGTACACCACCATCTGAGCAACCTTTGGTACATCATTGATAAGAGGTTCAATGATCCTTGTGCAGGGTAGACGCACGTGAACTGAATCTATATGACAACACAGTTATGCCTCTTGCGGTTTGACAACGCACAAGAAAACCGACTTCTTTTATCAAATTTAACTCACTGTTTCAGAGACAGTCTCTTGTATATATATTAGATGCATGAAAGTGAGTTTATTATCACGGAGTATGAACAAAAAAAATACCAAAAGGAAACAAAAGTAGTGGTCATACTGGAGTACCTACAAATCTGCCATGTAAACAGCCTCTTAGCCAAAATTTGTACTTTCAAGCATTTAAGATTTAAGCTTTTGAAAGCAGATGATGGAGGATCTGCCGCTGACTTTGAGTCTCTTTTTCTTTTTCTGTGTAATCTCACTCGCATACAATCTCACACCGGCCTTTCAGTCCACGCTGCCTAAGCTAAATTAACTCTGTCCACTTTTCTTGTATTTTTATAAAGTGTGAGACACTCTGGAAGCTCAGAGCAGCTTTTCCACAAGAGGAGCAACAAAAGGTTTTCAGGCTTCTTTTGAAGGTTTGTTCTTTGAAGACAATTTTTTTATATTTTCTGCCTGTGAACTCACTGACACAGTCACAGAAGATTATGTTTTAATATCACAAATCCATTCCCACACAGAATTTAGGACTAAAAGAAGACTAATAACCCATGACAGTTAAGAATTATACAAGCATCACCAACATCATATAAGCAACAAGAATATTAAATCTGACTTTAATGCAATTTATTAAGAAGATCCACCGATTTATGTTGAATACATATTTAAGATTTAATACAAAACAAAGAGGCAAGAGAGTTTATGAGAACTCCGCTTTTCTGGTGAGAAACAGAGATGCTGCTTTTGTGGGATTTGTGAGTTGTTGTTGACTATTTTACTGTGCAAAGCCATACAAATAATGGGCGAAGGGGGAATCAAACAAGGAGTGCAGACAAAACAAACAGCTCGAGTCTTTATAAATTACTGATGCAGTGCAGAAGAGGAATTTGCAGCCTAAGGTTTGCTATTTACAGATGCATATAAAGAGGATCAATCCAATTTTCTTAACTGGACAAAAAAGAAAACAAAAGATTTGATCCCTTTATAGTTATTAATTTACACTACAACATCTGCAAAAAAGCTAATCCTGACCAAACCTGTCTGTGTGGATAATGTTTAATCCTCCAAGTTATACCGATTCAAATATTCTGTGGCAAAAAATGGAAAAATGGAGTCTGTTCAGAAACTATGATATGAAGAGCACATCTTACTTTGCATCAACTGTGACTTGTTTCATCAATTTCAAAGTTCAAATGTATTAGCAAAGCTATCTAAAGGCCCTGTTCCACTAGAACCAAGCAGCACAGCTCAACTGGGTTTGGTTCAGATCATCGGTGTTCAAGTGACTTTCACACAATTCACAAATCACAACTGAGTAAAAACAATGGAGGACACTAAAGCTATGTTGAACACATTGCTCAGTCTGCCACTATCCATGAAATGAATAAATCTGCTATCCTCGTCTAGAAAAACTAAGTTTTTTTATGTGGCCACCCAACTTCAAATTTTCCAGCAGCCACAATTTTAAATTCTAAATGGAGATCTACAACTAGATTGGTCAGAGGAATGACTAATCTAGTGTGGTAACAGCCAATTGAACCCAACTAAAGCCTTTTCTGATAAAGGGAAATCAGACTAACCACAGAAGTCATAAAAAATTGTCTGCTTTGTACCACAGGACAGAATATTGACAGAGTAATGTAAACAGACTGTGGGAAGTTAGAGGAATAAAACAACTGTGATTTCCTGCTACAGAGCAACTTCTAACTTCTACCCTTAATTTGTCTGATCATTATTCGTCTATCATTATTACCAGGATGATAGGTACAGTCACTCTACTTCTTGCATGCAGTACTAATAAATACAGACAGTTGTTGAAACCTCCCAGTCAATATGTTAGCTGTCAGTCCTGATCATATCACTTGGCTTTGATTAATGGTAACGTAGCGTTCTCCATTAACATCATTTAAACTCCACAGGATGAAATGCTGCACAGATGAATCAACACTAAAATCATTGATATGGTGCTTCACAGAGACTTGGTTTATCTTCCACTGATTTGTTTCTCTTTTGTGGGCAAAAATTAAATTTCCGTGTTGTGCGACAGAAGCAACTGATTATCCGCACAGGCGTCTCTGTGGGAGACAGGTGTAAGTGTCTGGAGCTTGAGGTCTGACAGCATGCAGCACCATCAACATTTCCGTCCAGCGAATGTTGTATAAACTAACAGCTGCTTTATCTTGTGTGATGAGCTGAGGTTTAATTAGCTTCTAAATTGGCTGTATGTTTGAGGACCATTCAGGTGGTGTGCTGTTTTTCTGTCCTTGGGGCTTTTATCTAATGGATCGACAGGAATGCTTTAATAAGGAAGGATCGTTTCTTCACACTCACTCCTCAGCTGTGTTCGAGATGTGCTTTTGTATAGTTATTTTTCATAATTACCATGCTTATTGCCATGCTTATTGCCATGGCAATACATGGCTTATTGCCATGTGCCTGAGATGGTGACTCCAGTTTGGCTTGAGTTGCATTTCAGTTGCAAAACCAAAAACATCCGCCTTTTCAAACTGAGACAGTTTACATGGAGCTGGTTTTCAAATTTGATGTGATCCAGCTACTCTTTTTCAGAGACTCCCATGTCCAGATGGCCGAGGAAGTCATGAATAACTGTGGCTTTATTGTATAAACTTAATTACTTTTGTCTGCAACGAGGCTGATACATGAACGAAACTGCTCAAGCTCAGGCTGCACTCAAAATACATCCAACAGCCGTCTCTCTCTCCGCTCTTCTCCTTACCTCCAATCACATGCATGCCTCAAATCCCATGCGGAACAATGTATTTTGAACAAGGCCTCTTACTGGACTGTCTTTTTTTCAGCTGTGCTTTTACATATTTTCTGCTTTTACTTTTCTTTCAAAAATTCTGAAACTTCTTGAAAATCATTAGGAATTGATGCATTTTCTGACATCAGACAAAACAGATTAAATCATTCACAAGCATCTAAGATGACCTTTCTATCTGAACTGAAATTGAAACTAATTTTTTAGCACAATACGATACCAGCAAAATAATTAATACCAGATGCCATTTTAGATTTTGGGGAAACATTTTATGAAAGCATAGGACTCTTTCTAGCAAACACCAGAAAAAAGTAATCAGTTACAGTATGACTATGCTTTCTTTGTCTTATTTAGGGCATGTGTGTCTTGTTGAACCTCAGGGATTCTTTCAGTGTAAAGACTCAGGAGGACTATTAAGAAATTAGGTCGCACTTTAGAGCCCCGAGTGTTTAGTTAAAGTCATTGACTAGCACCATTATGTGATTATCTTCTCAGTCAGAAATTTGAACAAGTCCTGGCTACGTTACTGACACCCGAATGAGGAAAAACAAGCTAATGGATGACATCATGCGCATCTCAACAGGATTTCTAGAAAACGCAACAGCAAGTAAAATAGCTGCTTTTGAAGGGAAGGTGCAGGCAGTAGCGTGTTCACTAATCATGTGACTAGAACACAAATGGACCGATAGAAAGAAACTGTTGTCATGGAAACCATATAGCCTTCTCGTAGACATGACGACCTTCTTTCAGCCATAGCGCAATAATCTTACCTGTGTGTTTGTCTAGGAAGTAAAATGACTGCAAAGGGCGACATGGTCAGTTTGAAGCAGGTGACGTTGGCATGTTGTGGCGCTGTCTTGGATGGTTCCCACCACATAGTCATAGATTAGGATGGTGAGAAAGTCACCCTCTGGAAGCCAAGTCAAGCAACAGATGAAGACCTGCATCTCGCCGTAACATCTAAAGGAGACGGATGCAAAGTTATTAGATTCTTATCAAGCCTGGATCTCTTTTTCTGGAAATATTTGGATAATATTGACTTATGCTGCCACACATATTTACTACTTCACTTTTGCAGATAAAGGAAGTTCATTCTAAACATGAGCGTGCCAGTGTTTGAGATGTTTCACCAGGGTTGTAGAGCAACTTGGCTTTGTCGCCACCACTTGGCAGCAAAGAAAAAAACCATGTCTGTGTGTGTGTCTGCAGCCAACACCATTATTTGATTGACTTAGGAAGAAAATGCCTCAGTCTGTATCAAATCTGATGCAAATGCTTATATTCAAACAATGATTTACCACTGATTATTTCACATTCCTGATTTAGGCATAACTTAGTTTTTTGTGCGTTGCTTTTACGCATAGATCTTTAAGACAACAAAAAAAATACCAGACTGAGATCAAAACATGTTCTATATACAGTTTCTGTCTCCTTCAACAGAAAAGCAGAATGCCTGAGATAAGCAAAGATGCAAGTTTACAACTCTTTAAATGCAACAGTAGGAGTATTTTAATCTTGAACTGTTCTTCCCATAAAAAGAAGCAGGCTATCAAACCTTACTGCAATTACTACAGGATGATAACATGAATTTCGAGACCTTTGCCGTTCCTCCAACGGAGCTCAGTCAGTCTGGATAACCTCAGCAGCGATTGCATGTGCTATTTACTTCCATTAATCGATGCCTCGATCTCACAGACTGACATCCCCTCCCACATACACTGATACGCTGTGAGGATTTCGTCCTTTTCTGTGTAGCACCTTATACTGGAAATAAAAATTTCATTGAGCCGCTTGGCAACCAGAGGTGAACTGACAGAAAAGTAAAGAGTGGGAGTAAAAAAATGAGATCCAGCTGATTACAGCTATATGGCAGACACAGGTTACAGTTAGCCAGCTCATCATCATGTTCTACTCATGTTGCACCAAATCCAAAGATATTACAGGAATTAAAACGTGCCGATGGTGACCTATCTCACAGAAAAATGACAAAACCAAGAGGGATCGTTTTTTTCCAGTTCCCATGACAAGTCGGCATAGTCGGCCTTGTGAGGCTTTGTAGAGTAATAATTCACCTTGCAACATTCACTAAATGTTGCAAGGCTCCTAGACACAGCCTCTTTCTTTGATCAATCCTTATTTTCAGTGGGAAGAATTTTAAAAATATGCATATTAAGACATTTTTATTTTTAGTAAATCTTGTCACATTTTCTGGCATCTATGCATTAATACTCTCCCAGCAAGAGAACAAGTAGGCTTTTTCTATAATATATCCCAAGGGTGACTGATACAAAGAGATATATCTATAACCATTTCTTTTCATGTCATCCAGAGTCTTGAGTTCTCTCTCAGGCTTTCTGTTCAGCTCATGCCTCTTTCGACATTAAGACTGTAAATATAGGAAAGTAGGCATTTTCTTGCAGCCATATTCTGACCTGAGATTACACAGCTGCCCTACTTGAACAGCATTTTCTTGTTCTTCCCATTTTGAAGTGCGAAAAATAAAGCTGCCTATTTTGCTGTATGTTAAGACCAGAAAAGTAGTAATTCTAAGAATAATTTCTAAAAACAAAATGAAAACTTCTGTGGGACATTTTCACAGGCACAAATAAATGTGGCAATTTGTTGAAAATAATCATTTTCTATACTGTAGAAAGCTGAATAAATATCAAATTAAAAACTGTTAGATATTGCCACTGCATTAAAATAAAACTTTTACACATCCTTACCTGAGCTGTCAATAATCATGGAAACAGATATAAATATGACTAAACATAACTGATACTTTACTGTTATTAAATTATAATTTATTATTGGAGTGGGATATATCAGAGGAGATTTAAGTGATTTAATTACACTACAACAATGTGAGGCTAATAAGCAACAAAAATTTAATCTGAACTACAACTAACACATTTCAAGTATTTTATCAACATATATATATATATATATATATATATATATATATATATATATATATATTTATTTATTTATTTTTGCTCACACATTTTTTTTTTTATGTTGACACAAAAAGTTTTAAAACGATGGACAAAAGGCATTGAAAAGGATAGGGACATCTTTCTAGATCCTAACAAGACCTCGCACTGGCGGAACAGACTGTTGAGGATTTATGATATATTTTAACACTAATGTTCACACCTTTTAATCAAACGTGGAACTCCCACCTCCCATAGCCCCAACAAGACAAACTAGTTTTCAAACACACCATGACAGAATCTCATTATTAACATGACTTTGTGCACTTTTTCATAATACAGCACAACAGGAAGGCGTGTTGTTCTAAGTACTGCTGGAACATCACCAAACTGCATTTGTCACCGAGTAGCAGGAGCTGATGTCAGTCAAGCAGGTTGCTGTTAGGAGAATTACATTAATGTCTAAAGAGAAAATGTGTTGAGATTGGTGTCCCAGTTATGATGGCTTGGAAAAAAATCCCACTTGACATTTATGTACCTCTTCTGTGTTTGAGAACACGCCCATATTAATTCTATTTTAGCTTAACTTAACTCACAGATATACAGTTTTAACTACAGCACCAAAATACATTGGTTTGCACACCGTCTACTCAGATAGGAAGAAGAAGAAGAAAAAACTAAAGAAAGAGTCAAAAGATTCCCCACCAGAACATCAGTGAATCTTCGTGTCATTGTTGTTGCTGACAGATGAATGGCCCAAACAGACAAAAACAGATTTCAGGTCTGATCACTCTTTTGGACTCATTTGCAAAACACATTTTTATTTTGCATTGTATGATTCACTCTCTTCATTTAACTCTGGGTTTGAGTTCTTGCAGGAGTTTGTTTCTACTTTTATCTCAGTGCCTCAAACTTATGCTGAGTCATATAGTATGGCTTTCTTTGGCGTTCCCAGTTGTATCTAACCTAGTTCCAGATAAAAAGTAGAACCACCAAAATTTCCAACGAACTGGAACAAAACCAACAGGCCGTCAGTGTCCGAGTGACCTCACAGTCGGAACAACAGCTGTTCGAGTACAGATTTCTCATTCTGCTGATCTTAATGGTTCTGTGGAAGCTGCTGTTCAGATAATTCAGTGAGATAGTGGTCTGTCAGACCACGTTAAAATATAAATCCTTCCTCTGCGGCAGTTTGAATTTGCATTCCCTTTTTACTTTTCCTTCTTTGTTTTAAGTAAAGCTTAGATTCAAAATGTGTCCATAAAACCCCCTGAAAATGTTTTACCTGTATTTCTGTCTCTTATAAATACTTTATTCCATGTTAAAGTGGAATTAATGTAGTATCTTTATTATATTTTTTGTTCTTATTTCTTTAATTTCTAATAAAGTGTAGTCTAATTCTTGATTTATGAACATCAACATAGTTTAACCTATCTTAACCATGCTGCATAGCTAATTTACAGATTTAAATTTAAATTATTTCACTATATGTTTCAAACTATGCAGCTCTCTCTCTCTGCTTCAGGATCTTTGTCACTAAGATTTAGTGATGGAAAATTTGGCTCTTTTCAGAGAACCAGCTCTTGTGGCATGGCTCCCAAACAGCTCTTAATTTATTTTCAGCCGTAGCCTCATATTTTAGCTTAACTTGGCAAATATAAATGTTTTTATGATAAATCATTTTGCTTTCAGTGTTCAGTATATGAAAAGCCTTATACTTGCCTAATTTTATGTATTTATTCTGTTACGAAAGCAGGCATTCTTACTTTTGTATTTTAATCAAGCTTCTAAGTTTTATGAAACACAAAAACGAACATAACGCTGCAAGCAAATCTACTAAACAGACCCATGATAATATTTTTCAATATATTATATCTTACATAATACCTTTAAACAGCAGCCAGATGCTGCTTTGCTTACAGGTGTCAGTTATATTTATGGATTTTTGCGCCTCACTCTTCTCATCAATGTCTTTTGACTGAGGGAATGGACTCACCTCATTGTCACGTTTGTCCCACTGACTTCCTTACCCCCAAATCATATCATTTTCAGAAAATGGTATGATCTGGGGTTGGGAGCAGCTCTCCCAGAAACAGCAGAAGAGAAGCCAGAACCGTCAGGGGACTGCAACGATGCGCCCACAAGCTCTGCAGACAACCAGCTATGCTGCAACCATGCAAACAAACCAACATCACTGCTGCAAATGTGGCTGCAAAGAACCCCCAAAGCACACGTTGCAATCCCTCGGTGACATCCTCCCACCAGCATCACAGACATTACCCCACAACACAGTTGTGAACAAAGCAGGAAACCATGAACCCTTCCCAGCAGCCTGGCCAACAACACCAAACCCCCCACCACCTGTCCATGAAACTACTGATGCTAGGCACCTGCACAGACCCACCGTAGCAGGCCAAACACAACCAGTCAGCCACCCCGGCACCACAACAAGGTGCATTCCACTACCCCGCCCACCCAACCACAGACAGGCCACCAGCAGGGGGCCAGAGCAGCAGGGAGAAGCAGTGGAGGCCAAACATCGGGGTTGGAACCCCACCAACCCAACACCAAGGACCTGGAGGCATCCAAGCAGCACCTACCCTATGTCTCCCCAGCCTATATGCCGACTGGCCAGCTCCTCCGCCAAAGCAAAGCCATGCCTCCTATCGCCACAACACACCACCGATGGCCAGGTACACAACCGCCCATTGGCCACCCGAGCTGAAGGGCTGTCATCGCCACCAAGACCCCATGCCTGTGTAGCTTTAGTTTTAACGCATACACTCTTATGTCTGTATGGTATAAAATTTATGGTCTAATATCTATGAACCCTTGAGGAACTCAATTTTTCATAAGCTTAATAAGGAAAAGAAAGTTAGAGTGATCAAATATAATCAACAACACTGCAAGTCATATCCTTACACAATTACAGGAAAACTTTTTTGAACAAAAATCAACTTACAATAATAAGTCTTAGTTGGTATGGCAACAAGAACAGTGAACCTAGAGAGGTCAGTACAACCAGTTTGTGAGAAGTGAAATATTGACTCAGGCTTTGTGAGCAAACTCACCCTGATCACTCTGACATCTGGACATTATGATGGTAAAATCTATATTTGTTGCGACCTCTCAGCGGGATCTTCTGTTTGTGGTGTCAGGATTCAATCTGAACATTTCTACAGTTCTATTCATCTGATATGAAACCTAAACAGGATGGGGTGTAAATCATTTCTGAATACATTAGAATTTTAGTTGCCATTATTTGGAAAGGTTGCCAAATAATCCAGTTATTTTAGATTTTGTATGTATTTGGTCATGCTTCTGAGAAACATCCTTCTCATCTTTGTTCAGAGAGACATGATGTGCAGCATAAAGTCACCACAGGAATGCAGCAATTATAAAGTTACTCAAAGTCTGCCTTGCCACTGAAACTCAATTACATGTCATTTGGCTGAAGGGTAGTTTATAGTACTCTGTTGGTGGTAGAAAGAAAAGTTAAAATACCCAGAAGCCACCTGCTGTCTAATGTCCATCACTTGGTTTAAGTGGGACAAGCACAGAGAAAAAGATGATGCTGTGATGCTGCTCTAGGTAATTATTGGTGAGAGATAACATAACTTGGTGAAGTTAATACATTTAATCAAGAAAGAAAATTCCTTACATGATCTGACTGTTGATGAAAAAAGAAAAAAATCAGCATGGCAGCCTTGTGGCCAATCCATTGTGATGATTTAGGATCATGCCATCACAGAAATCGGGACAGACAACAGTCGGGTCTATCTGCAGTTTAAAAATATTATATAATAGTAAATTATTATTATTATGTTTTTGTTTGGTAGATTTGCTTGCAGTGTTTTGTTCATTTGTGAATTTCTCCTCTGGGATTAAAGTATATTCATTAATTCGTTTTTGTATTAAATAAAAACTAAAAGTTCAACTAAGATATACAAAAATAAGATTTCCTGTTTTTGTAACAGAACAAATACATAAAATTAATCTCAATTATTGAGAAGATAATAAATTAAGAGACGTTTGGGAGCCAAAAGAATCGGCTCTTCTTTGAAAGATGAGACACAAGAGAAGGTTCACTGAAAAGAACAACATAACTATACTATATAGTAGTTTTTTGTAGTATTCAGGCTGATGTAAAGTTTAGGTAGTTGCTGAAAACTACATTAGTGCTACAGCTAAAGCAATAAAAAACACTCTTACTACATCTGTGAGGGCTATTGGTCCAAACTGGGACCAATCTTTACTGGGACACACAAAGGTCAAAGGCTACATGGAAAGAGGAAGCACAGTCAGCAGATGTAAACCAGAGATTTTTGGCATGACAGTCAAAATGCATGACTGTCATGCAAAAGAAAAAGAACACACAGTGCTGGAAGACTGAAGGTGTCATATGAAGTAAGAGACCAACAGGAGTAGAACTGGAAGAGGAAGGATTGGAAAGCATCACTTTATTTAACTAAATCTAAGGAAATAGAGCCATCCATTCCCTGATGTCACTGAGGTAGTAGGGGAGAGGTTTAACAGTGGCTGCCCTGTTGCACTTTGGAGGAAAACAAATGTGACAGTCAACATAAAACTGGGACATAAGACCATGCTTTTTAAAAATCATATCAAGAGGCAACAACTAAATAAAAATAGTAGTGGCTTTATAATAGAGCCTTGTGGTACTCCCCAAGGGACAGCAGTTGGGGGGGAAAAGGTAAAATCATGAATATTCACACAGGAACTCGGGATCTGAACCACTGCAGGGCAAAGCAGGTGATCCCTACCAGCTGCTCCAGCTAAGAGATAAAAAAAATATCATGTTAATTTCACTGCTAAAAATATATCATTAAAAATCCACATAAATGTAGACTTAATGGCTTCAAAAATTTCCAAGTTATGTCCGTTAAGGAACTCCTTTAAAGCCCTCAAAATTCTTAACGTACTGATGAGCAGTCGCGTCTTTAAGGTTACTGCCGGTGTCTAAAGATGGCAATTTTTACCATTTATATTGTTTTAAAGAGATATTTGAAAAACTATTATACAAACTGCCTAATTGCTTTTATGTTTAGCTTAAATCAATCTAAGTCATTGTGTGGAACAATAAAGACTTGAAAAGAGGAGGAATAGCTCCAGAGGTTGAGATGTGTTGCACTAGTGAATAGTTTTAAGGCATTTGATTATTTATAGTTCTAGTACATATGTTGTGTTTTACTTTCCTTCTCTTTAGAGAAGCTGCAACACTGCGAGTGAAGTTGGTTTGGGCACATTAACATTTCAAGTCAGCATGAACACCAGTGTAACGGTTACAAACTCATTTATTTTTTATGAAGTCAGAGAGCTATTCAGTGAAGCAGCTGTGGTGATAACCGAGGAGCAAATTACTGCTGAAGATTGATATAGAGGCTTCCAGTTACTCCTGGTGACATTAAATTGTGGATAACTAATCCCAAAACAGTTCTCATCTAAAACATGGGTCCTCAGACAGCTGCAAAGCTGCTCTTAAAAATGTGTTCTTGTTATAGATTTTATAATAGCAAGAAGTTTTTTTGCAACTTGTGATGTTAAAACTTTTGTCTTTGGATGAAAAACTGGAGCTGCACACTGTAAAACATATCAATAAATATTCCACAGATGATTGAATCACCTCATAAATGCATGCCGTGTAGTTACAGTGAGCCTTTAAAAAAAGTATCTATGTCATTTAATTAAAAGCAACCGTGTTGTTGTGGCAGTGCATAATGATGCAGAGCCACGCACGGCTCCTGATCAGTGCTCCTGAACGATGAACCTGTAATCTAGTCGGACATCATTCCTTCTCAAGCTAAATGATGCTGTCACCTATAGAGACGGTCTCCTCATAAAAAAATGAAATGCTCCCTGATTAATGCTTGAAAAAAACTACTTTGTAAACAGATGCTCAATTTAAACTCCCCGGCATCAACGAGAGCAGGGCTCCAGTTTCACCATGAATAAGGAGGCAAGAGTGGCTCATGTAGTCCCTCATCCCTGATGGATTTGAAGTGCTGTAGCCGAGCCACAGCAGCACATCTACGCGTTTTGATAAAATCCGAAGCCGCACTGAAATACTTTATTACACTGTCGTGCATCATATTCACATCCCAAGGGCTGATAAAACATGCATGCTTTGCCTGTTTTGTCTTTTTGCAAAAGATTTATCAACTCCCATTCTTTACGTAGACTGCAATACAACGAACTTATGGATTTTAGCTTTCCCCACATACAAGCTCTGTCATTTTCACTGCTGAGCATCACTGTGCAGGCATCCTTCGCATTATTAAAACTTGTTACGGATGATAAAAGACTCGCAACATCAGTGAGATAATCGCCAATTAAGCTTGGTACATAACAGGATCACAGACTCTGCAGAGGAGACAAACACACAGAAATCCAACTAGTTGTTCGTACTCCAATGCATTGTGGAGAACTACGAGATCGTCTTCGGACCTGGGATCCGCTGCACATTTCTTAGACTGTAACACACTCTGAATTATATCAACTTGGACTATAGAACCCTTTTTCTTTCATCTGCATATTGCTACATAATCAGGAGTATCCTCCTCCAATGTCATGCTGAAAAATGTGGTCATGCATTCAGTACTTCTAGATGGGCCGGTTGTAATTGTTGATTGTCAGGATACGATAAGAAATTTCTAGAAGATCTCCATTTTTAGTTTACTACTTGACCATTTTCAGGAGAATGTCACTAAACTTTGACCTAATAATCATTTAGGTTTCAAAAACTCAAACTGCTCACCCACTGTAATTTCAACAATTATTTTCTAACCGTTTTGTTGTAGTGTCCCATTTGGTGTATGCAATGAAAGTACTCAAAACAAATATCCTTGTACACCAGTGCTGGCTGATGATACTGAAGTTCAGGTGCGATTTGCATCAACAAATGTCTGTTTTGAGTCTGCACTTCATTTGACCCTGTCTATTTTACATTCATACATATTTAGACAAGTCAGACCTGAACTGAATTATTCAACATATTCAACAGAGATTCCTCAAACACTGTTTGAGATCAACACAAATTAGAAAACACAATATACAACCAGGTCAAACCTGGAGCAAATTATTCCTCACTGAATACAGTCTCTCTATTTCTCTTGTATATGTTCTTCTTGTTGAGGAAGGACATGGGTTTTGTATCGAAGTGGTGAACAAGGATACACCTTTAGGATGTGCATCCTAGAGGGAAAAATGTATGCAACAACCCCAGAAGATACCTTGTAAAGACGCTCACTAAATCTGGTAAGAGTCATAATTCACCTTGAAAAGAGTTCGCAACCGATATAGGCTGAAAGGCCATTCAGAGAAGAAGCCATACCTTCAAAGTAAGATATTTAAAAAAATTACACAGTTGCCAATGCACTCTGAACCTTAAATAATGAAGACATATTCTACTATCTCATGAAAGTAAAATTTCAGTTTTTAGCTATTGTGAACATTTTTACATTTAAGAAAGGGTGGAAGCTAAGGACACCAAAAACAGGGAGCATGGAATACTCTATAAGGTGTTTTGCAATATGTGGGGGAGGGGCAAGCGGCTTAACCATCTGCATTCAGATACTGCTGATCTGCTGTAGACTTTATATCAAGGGTGTCAAAGTAATTTTTGTTTTATCAAATCAAGATCATGAATGCTCTTAAAGGGCCGGTTGTGCCAGAACCAGTTGTATCAATAAAACCTGTTCACCAAACTTAAAATATCAATGAATTCTCAAAACGAAATAACATTTAACATCTTTTCAGTCCCCCCAGGATTTTGTGATTCCTTTTGTGAGTTTCCCAATAAAAATCAAAGTGTTTGTTGGAGACATTTGCGTTTAGTTGGGATAGTTATTACTCACTGTATAGAACATGGACTATAAACTGACATCAATAAAAGCTGAGGCAGCTGTTTAGTACAAGAACATTTTTGACAATTTTTGAGAAAAATCTGCAATAAACTCCCAATTATTAGTGTAAAAAAAGTGCAGGGATTTGTTGATTTTGTGTGAATTTCCACAATAATTCTCAAGAAACTGGAGGGACTGAGTGATATAATTTGGCAGTAAACAGATAAAAACTGCATCGATTTGATTGATAACATAATATTTAAGCACACATAAAACATATGGCGGGCCAGATTTGGCCCACGGGCCTTGAGTTTGACACATGTGCTTTAAATGTTTGCACTCCATTTTTTGCTGACATGGTTGGCGG
This sequence comes from Xiphophorus hellerii, assembly GCF_003331165.1. Taxonomy (NCBI): domain Eukaryota; kingdom Metazoa; phylum Chordata; class Actinopteri; order Cyprinodontiformes; family Poeciliidae; genus Xiphophorus; species Xiphophorus hellerii. Next base: position 15,574,360 of record NC_045690.1, on the reverse strand, counting down.
TACAAGAACTAGCCAGAAAATAAATAAAAATTAGCCAAACTTTGAAATAATTTCAGAAACCCCAGGGAGCTACGGATCCAGACCTCTTTAAACTTATGTTGGCTGAAAAACCTTAAAAACTGCACAACATCATTCTGCTTTCCAAGACCTTTTTAATTGCCTTATTTATGCACACTTGGGTTGTATTTGTAGACCTCCATTTCAGCACCTGCAGATACGAGCAGAGGAATAGCAATGAATGTGACAGTAGATGCCAGTTTTTTTTTCCATCTTGTCTCTCTCTGCTGACACAGGCTTTTGAAGGATGATGGATAAGTCTTTGTTTTCTGTGATTTACAGAGCAGCTACACTGCTGGGATTTTTTACGACATAGTTTAGTCAAAAATAAAAAACACTAAATGGTTATATCACGCCTGTAAAACTGCTGCCGCTCAGGCGATATTGCAGTTTGCAGAGCAATATTTCTTCATTTATCACACTGAGCACTCTTTTTTTACGAGCAAATCAATGAGGGCTCTCGCTGTACGCTGATTATCTTATATTTTTTCCTGATAATGTTCACTGGGAAGTCCTTACATAGCAGAGAGACGCCTCTTTGTTGACAGCATGACCCTAATACTGCAATTACCGCACAGGAGTGAAATTAGAGGAGAGACGGGGCACAGGGTGGCACAGTTAGACTGAAAGTGTTCAATCTGACACCATCGCAAAGTTGGGCAAATTAACCACCATAGCATCAGATCAGAAAAAAAATTCTGATGAATCAAACATTAGAGCGACCGTTACATTGTGCAGTACAGCTGTGACATAGTTCAGGCTATAATCTAAATGCAAATTTTCTATATCTTTTTTGGATGGGCCTTTGGGGGTCAGACAGAAAAGGCAAAGGATGAGTTTAACAAATTTCACAGAGGTGAGGATGTTTGCTTTCATTTTAGCAAAAGTTTCTGGGTGCTTAGTCACTGCCGCTGTAGGGTTGTACTTTCTGTACACTTCTTTGAGTTCAACCTACCAGCTTCAGTGTGCAGAGGCTGAAAAAGGCCAGGGTTATTTCTCTCTTTTTTTCATAAAAGTTCCTCCATCAGGCTGAATCACTGAGTCAAATAAAAGTCAACTCACTGCAATGTCATCTCACTGGGCCTCAGACATGTAAATGTATGACAAGAGTCACTCGTATGGGGGCTTAGGGGGTTAGATATTTTTCACAGCAGCTGCATATTAAACATCAAGCTGCTTCTCATAATGTTCACAGTGCTCGCACTGGCACGAATGTGAAGGCATTAATGATTCATAGTTTACAAGGAACGCTCTTTACTGACACTCTCTTCCAAAATGAGTGACTCTGTGTATGAGTGCAGCCTATAAAAGAAGTCAAAATGCATGACTGTCATGCAAAAGAAAAAGAACACAGTGCTGGAAGACGATTGATGGCAGCAGAATTTTTTTCAACGTCAGACTAATTGTTGGTAGCATAGTAGAGCGAAACCTGAAGAGATTGTTTTAGTCAGGGGCAGATAAGATTATGGGTCTGATGTGGCATACTACTACTACTTACTAGGGTAAGTTTTTATATCTGATGTTACGGTTTCTAAAGAGAGGACCAACAAAATACTGCTAACCCATATAACTCAACAAGTACTGCTTATGTTGAAATTGATTATTTTCATTCATCCTTGAATTTTCTACACCTCTTGTAGAGGTGACGTTTGTCTCCAGAGGTTAATGGGCAAAAGGTGACCTTTATCTCTCTGGTGACCAGTGACAGGTCACCAGAGAGACACAGGATAAATAACCTTATATGCATACAGGGGTGGCTGCACAGTGGCGCAGTTGGTAGCACTGTTGCCTTGCAGCAAGAAGGTCCTGGGTTCGATTCCCGGCCGGGGTCTTTCTGCATGGAGTTTGCATGTTCTCCCTGTGCATGCGTGGGTTCTCTCCGGGTACTCCGGCTTCCTCCCACAGTCCAAAAACATGACTGTTAGGTTAATTGGTCTATCTAAATTCTCCCTAGGGGTGTGTGTGTGTGTGAATGGTTGTTTGTCCTGTATGTCTTTGTGTTGCCCTGCGACAGACTGGCGACCTGTCCAGGGTGTACCCTGCCTCCCGCCTGGAACGTAGCTGGAGATGGGCACCAGCAACCCTCCCGACCCCATTAGGGACAAAGGGTGAACAGAAAATGGATGGATGGATGGATGCATACAGGGGTGCACACAGGACAATTCATAGAGACAAATTACCCCAATGCTGTCAAATGATGGAGGCGATAACTCATATAAACTCCACACAGAAATGGTCTAACTGTGACTTCAACCCAGGACTTTCTTGGTGCTGAGCCACCATGTAACCTCAAACAGGCTGTTAATGTATAATTCCTATTCTAAATTCCTAAGACATTCCCAAAACAAATTTGAGATAAGTTCAGTAAATGGAAAAAGCACTATTTAAATTATAATTCAATTTATTGTGGGGACAAAAACATAATCAAGCAACTTTCCTGACATTTGGATTGGGTAAAAACTGGACTCAGATGAGAGTTCCAAGGTGAAACCACTGCTGATCATGCAGAAATACTTAAGCCTATCTCAAAAACAACCATGTTGATGATCTACAAGTCTTGCCAGAAAATATTTGGTGAACTGTTGGTACAAAAGTCTTAGAAGATGTGCATCCTATGACATCAGGCATAAAAATATCATGGCACTTAACATTTAAACATGGTAGTATTGTGATGATCCAGTCTATTAAAGTGTAAATGAGTTTCTCATACCCTCTATAGTAGGGCACTCCTGCAAATTTAAACTTTTGTTAATAATGGCTCCATTACGTTTGGTTGCTTAGACACATTCCTCATCACCTCTTGCAAATGCAACTTTACTATGCATTTTCTTATTTTTATGTCCATGTATTGTTGATATATACATATATATATATATATATATATATATATATATATATATATATATATATATATATATTTAAATCAGCTGCCCTGTCTCTGACTTGTTTTTCAGTAACAAACATCAAGGATAAATATTATCTTAAAGTTTCAGACAAAAAAGGGCTGTCTTTACTGTCACGCTGAATTTTCAATAATTTTTTATCAACCCCTGTGCCCACCAAGAATCACAGCTTGTAACACTTTTTACAACCAGCTTAGAGGGCTACAGTTCATTTTTTTTAGGAGACTTTCACCCACTCTTTCTCAGTGCATCATGTAGCTTCATTTTTGTGTCCACTGTGATTTTTTTATGGCTGAAAATGGCTAGCAGGGCACTGGGGAGCCCTTCATCACAGAGTCTTTTCAGAAGACAGATCCCACCCACAGGAGTTACACAGTTGACAGAAAAAGCTTACAAAGCATTCAGTAGTAAAGAAATTCATTCTCTAAATTCGGTGTTGACTCCCACAAATGAGCTTTTTTATTACGATGATAAACATTTCAGTTTGGGGACACACAAATGCAGTCAGAGCAGCTTCTCCTCCATTGCCCCCATTAACTATGTGATATCTGGATTTTTGCCTGAAGAATGAGGGGAGTGGTGGCACTAGAGACTCTCTGCAAAGTTTTATTATTTTTCAACCATGGTTTACAGGAGAATGTGAGCGCTATTGATTAGGCTCGGAAACATGAGTTTCATTGTGTTCGAAAGGCATGAAGACATGTTTCTCAATAAAAGTCCTCGGAAGGCATGGTAGAGCAGGATTTAATTCATTCTGGCAACAAATTCACATGATTAAATGTCCGAACCTGTCATTAAGTCTTCCAGAAGCTTGTTAATAATCCCTGGTCCCAAAACCAAAATGACTACTAGAAGTCTTAAGAGTCATGACTCCCAACTTCATTACCCACTACTGTAAATGCTCTCCAGAACATATGTATTTGCAGTTTTGATATTATGTATCATCATTAAATTCATGTGTTGTGTAAATTCTTTATATGTAATTTGAAAAAAAAACTAAGCTAATGCTAAAACATGTAAAATGGCCTGGCCTTTGACCTCAGTCCTACTTTTTTTCTGAGTTGCAACAAGATAGCATTTAATTCAGGTGTGATGTTCTTATATCTATCTTCAAATCTCTGAGACAAACCTTTAGCTTCCAGGACCAATGAAGTGGATTAATGAGCGTATTTATTATGTATCCAATACATAATAAAATCTACAGTAAAGTGTACTAGTAGATATTCATTACTAAAATGTTTCAACAGAACCCCACTTCAAAAAGATCCTTGTCCTTACTACCTAGCTACTGTATATGTGAGAAACAAAATCTCACATATACAGTAGCTAGTAGATGTCCAAATTTATTTGTTCCTAGAGTCCAGTCTCTGAAACTACAGTTGTCTGATGTTAAGGACACTTAATTTATTTAAATTTGACATAAATCTCTCCGGTTTCTAGACTAAAAGCAGAAAGAGAAGATAAAAGTGAGCAAAAAGGAAGTAGAATGAACAGAAAGCTGTCATTATTAAAACTTAGTCTGATACACAGGCAAAGAACAGCTAGATATCAATCTATTTGTATCCGAAATCTTACAAGATTTTTGATGCAAATAGGTTTTCCCTAAATGTAAATGTCTGGATGCATCATCTACTCAACATTAAAGGAAACAGTTTCAAACATGCTTGTATTCAGCTCTCGGGTTTAAAGCATGAGTCATGAAATATCAGCTGTAACACTGATAATACCCACAAGCTGACTGTCCAATCAAATCCAAACCTGCTCAACAACTCCCTAGCTGAAGCAGAAATTTACATTTCACTGAAACCTCAGGCAAGGTTCTGATAATGATGGACTCATTGGAAAAGTAGAAATACTTTGTGGTTTCCTCTATTATGGCAAATAAGATGATGCATAGTTCCCGTCTAATTATGTTCAGCACAACTACACCTCAGTTCTTTCACCTTCAGTAATCAATTCCCCCAAGATGGCTCTAAATGTCACTTATTTGTCTCATGTCTTCCTGTTTCTTTGGTTATGGGAAGCAAGAATGAAATCTGACTGAAGATGAATCGTTATGTTCAGTTCATTAGTTCCTTAATTGTTTTCCAATCATTGCACAGTGTTGCTTTACAACACTCAAGGCGGTTGTGGCAGGATATTAACAAGATGGTGACTCAAATCAGAAAAAGTAGCCCTCTTCCTTTATAAAACAAGAGCTGAGGTTTCTAGATGTGCCAATTAACTAATTATGAAAATGGTGTAATTGTGATTTAATGAAAGAAGAGGTTATGTTTCAGCTTCTTCCTCTGCAATATTTGAGCATTACTAACAGGCCAGAGAGAGAAAGTGAGAGGAGAAAATGCAGAAGAAATTGATCCTTATTAGTAAATATTTAGTGAAGGAAACTGTGACCAAGAAACATGTTACTGTAGTGATATACCCATTAAACTCACTCCAATGTGGCATTGCTCTCCTTCAGGTTAAGGATTTTTTTCGAATCTTTGCCAAAAAAAGCGTGAGAAAATATTTAATCTTTGGAGACAAAACATGGAACAAAAGTTTCTATTTTGTAGAATGAAAAAAAAAACGTCTTTATTTGATGGAGTGATATTTAAGTCCCATGATACAACACGTGGTCTATTCATTGTGATATCCAATATTAAAATATTGAATTATGCCATAACAAATATGTACAATACTCTTCAGTAGACCTCTTAGATCTAAAGATTACCAGCTCTTAGCTGTAGCATGCTCCAAGCTGGTTTGCAGAGGATAATTTACATGTAGCGTTCCCTCATAACAGGTTCTGGATTCTCTCGCAATAATGTACTTCTTGAATCTGAAAGTCTTTCTACTATGATATAAAGTTTTCTAAGGGTTTTACATGTATGCTAATATCTCGTTAGTGAGATATCTCAAGTTTTATGTGTTTTTCAGTAGGATACAAATGCACCACAAACCTACTGTATGTGCAAAATGTAAAAGCAAAACAGGTCAATCATGGGCATTCCATCTCTTTCAGTCCCTAGTTATAAACAGAAACTTTTTATAAGAAGGAAAAATAAATGAAAAAATAAATTGGAATCATTTTGCTAGATGATAAAATCATCTAGCAGTTTTGATTATGTTTTTTTTTTTGTGGTGATAGTCTGATAATAAAGGTCTGTTATCATGCGCAGTCCTACTCACCCTTACACAAACAAACATGAACATGCAGTAATAAATCAATTTTCAATCAGGTTTTTGCATCAGCGTTAAGAATGTATAAACACATTTTCACTGAGGCTCTTTAAATGTATTTGGATTTTTAAATTGACATTTGTTACTACCGACTGTGTACAAAATAGGCAAGGGTATATTTGCTAAATTTTTTGCAAGAGAATGCAATATTTTTGCTAGGTCAGGCAAAAGAAAAAAAAATCCCCATTTCACGTAGGGGCTCCGTAGGTTCACAAACTTTTATACCTTCTCACAATGTTATGATTCCCAACAAGAAGTTGTAGTTCAGAAAGGAGAATCTGTTGACAGAACAACTATCAGCCATGGTCTCCACAAATCTCATAGAAACACTGGCAGGAAGAGAGTCATTGCTGCGAGATAACGTCCTGTTTAAAGTTTTCTCCAAGCCAGGAAGGCCACACACTAATAACATGCAAAGGGTGTTCTATGTTTGGTAAAAACAATCACTGAACATCTTTGTGAACATTACATTTCTGCAATAAAACATGGTGGTGGTGGCCTTATGCTAAGGGGATTAGCTTTCTCTTGCCAGGATCAGGGAAACTGGTCAGAATTTATATGAAATACTGCCTTCAAGGGCAATCATGGGAGAAAGCATAATTGGGCTTGTAGAAAAGTTCACCTTCTGGGGGGCATTGAAGACAGCCGGAGCTACAGTGGAAAAGTTAGATCAAAGCATAATGTTAGAACGGCCCAGTCAAAGTCCACATATAAATCCAATTGGTAATCTGTAGTAGGTAATCTCTTGGCGTAATTAAGCTGTGATATTTCTGATAATTTAACATGACGGACAGAAATTAATTGATGTATTCTTTAGCTTTTAATCATCATTCATTGTACCCAATCTAAAATCAGGAAAAGAAGCACAAAGGCTATTTTCTTTACCTTAAAGACAACTCCTCAACACTTCTATTCTTCAAGACATACTCCAGGACACTCATGCCTCAACTTGACATGCATGTCAAATTCAGCTTTTTATGTAGTGCACGATAAAAGCAACAGATTCCCCATTAATCCTTTTTTTTTTTCCCCCACAGCTGTGTCTCCGCTGTTCCATTTGTCCCGACTCCCCTCCTTTAACAGGCTTGAGCTTTCAGCTGTCACTCTGGCACTAAGAACCGAAACAGGGGAACCAAGTTACACCAATCAAAGCATTTGATGCGCTTAAATCCGCCAGTGGGTGAGAAAATTGACCACTTGGGTTTTGGCGCCCAACTTCAAAGCCTCAAAAGTTCCAGGACTCTCCTCATTAGCTCCAAAATACACACTGCAACCACTGCTTTCACTGGTTCATCAGTCGCATAATGAAACCTCTAATGCCGCCCAATGCCGTCAGCTGTTCTGGTTGGTTGTCATTTGTTGATGGAGGTAGGCAATAAGAAAAAAAAGGACAAAATTTTCACCGTACGAGCAGTATGAATATGTTTTTCTCTTCCTTAAGATCTGTAATCATCTTCTAAAAGTCAAACATTTGAAGCAGGTTTCTAGCCATCTCCATTTATTCAGTTTGCCTTTCAGAAATGTTAGCAGACTAGAGACCTCAATTTCAAATCTGTAACAATGAATACTTTCATATGATTGAGTTTTTTAAACTCCTAATTGCACGAAAATCGACCTTCAGTTCACACAGATTAAAACTGAATTTAATCATGGACATGGTAAACATCCAAAAGTCCAAAATTTTAAACCTAAACTGACAGCAATTTCATTTTTCTGATTGTAGAGTGATCTTTGAGTTCTAGGTTCTTACTTGTTGGTCTAGTATATTTTGAAATTTATTTAATCCTGACTTTAAGAACAACATTAGATCAATTGTTTAATATAGAGCCCCTGATGGCAATTTGGCTTTAGTCATACAGCTGCCTTTTCAGTGGTTAGAATGAATAGTCATTTTATTCAGTCATTTTTGCTTTATTACTGTAAAATGTGATATTTTCAAGATTAAACACAATGGGAAGTAGTCTGCCTCAACTCAAACATATATTCTGCTTACATTTACAAACACTGTCCTTCTAAAATTGAGGTAAAACATATTTAGAATTTTTGATACGATTTGCTAATTTAGTGTCTTATATGCATCCAACCCATCAATTTTAAATTATAGGTACTCGTGACATTAGCCAACGGTATTTGTTTCCAAGGTTGATATTAAGAATTTGTCAGAACAAAACTTTGACAGCAAGTTACTACATTACCATCTTTCACAGTAATGAAATAACAGATAAGTGATATTCTAGGTGTGTTTACTGTATCAAGTGGGATTCTCTAAACCTGCAAAAAGCAAATAAACAGCTGTTATTTCAGAGGATGAAGTCATTAGAGTAATTCTAAATCAAGTAATTGGAGCACAAACAAAAGCTGCACAATTGCTGATGTTCAGTTCAAGCTCTGCAATAAAACAAAACAAAAAACCTAAATAAAATAAATTTAACAAAAATATGAAATGACAAATCACATAAATTCATTCATTCTCAAAACAAAAAATTGACTTTGTGCAACTTTTCTTGCCAGTATTTCAGTCATTTAAGGCAGCTGGTTATACTCCAGGAGCTGGGTTCTCCGAGAGCTGTGTTCTTCAGAAACATCTAAACAACTTAGACAAATGTCTAACAATAACTTCCATTCAAAACAGCTGCAACCAAACTCAAATGTGTCTTCTGTAGCATTATGGTTCATAAATAAAACCGAATCTGGTTAAAGCTGATATTGGGTATACGGTCAAAGTCTTGTACTTGGATGTGTACTTAGCAGATTTCCATTTTCTCTTCACCTGATGTAATTTTCATGAACAACAAAAATATGAACTCTTTGCCAAAAACATGAAGCATGTTGGCCCAGAATCAGAAGTTGCCATCTGCCCCACAGCAGTGTGTCATCAGTGTAGACAAATCACGCTACCTACTGCGACTCTCTGATCCAGACATCGCTGCAGCTCAAATGTTCTCCCTGAACGATGGCTGAAGACAGAAAGGGTGGGCGGAGAAAGATGAAGTCTCAGCTTAGTGAGAGCTTTGATGTGAGCTGAAGCTTCACGTCAGTTACAGGAGTCACATCTTTGTGGCTGGGGTTGTTTTGTCACTTTAGGGATGCATTTTGCAAAAAGAACATCTTCTGGGGGAGGAGTGAAAGTCTGTTTTGTAGATAAATAAAGCCTGAAGTCTCATTACAAATGAACTAGTCGAGTCGAATGAGAGTAAACAACATAAATTATGTAAATGATTCTGAGGTGAAGTTCCGGACAGGAGGTGTCAAACTCTGGTCTTCTGGGGTTGGTGCCTCGCAAAAATGCGTCACCAACAGGTACGCACAGAAAATGATGGAATGCAAATGCACATACAGTAGGAGTAGCTGTGTGGTTGCAACCTATTTGAAACCACTTCTTATAAGTGGAGATAAGGCTAAGCACTTTAGGAGATGTGCACCATTATTTTTACAGCTACTCATTTTTTTTTATAATTACTGCTTTGTTAAAAGTCCTGGGAAATAATCTGCAACACTAAGGGTTAGTTCAAACACAGGATGCAGAATGAACGATAACCCCCATCTTTAGTCTTGGCGGATGTAGAGCTGAATATTTACACATGCAATTCTTAGTTATTAAATTTTTCCCACAACTTAATTTTTTTAATTTGAAGTGATTGTATGTTTGTCATTTTTGTCTGTGTTACCCTGCATCACTATATTACTTCCTTGACCTCCAAATCTGAATTGCTCCTACGCAATTCAGCTGATGCAGGGCTGTGATGACTCCCTCACTTGGTAAGTCAGGTGAGTTACTGAGGTGGGCAGGCTGACTTCGACAACCCTCATCACATCAGTCCATTCACAAAACAATGGTGACTGCTAAAAGGTGCCTTCACCCCTGCTTGAACCGTTTTGTGAAAAGGGCTGATAGTTCTTCCTCTGTGGTCTGTCATTGTTCAAGAACAAAATGAGGTAGGGATTTTTCTCCACTGTGAGCCGTTTTCACAGAGTGCAAGGAGCACACCTGCAGGGTTATCAGTGGTTGTTTTTAATTTAGATTCCTCATCTCACATGTTTTTTTTTAATTGTAGATTTAAAATTATTTTAATTGAACCAAGAAGTTTGCTTCTGATAAGAAATGAGGCAGGCATCACTATAAAGATATTAAAACAATGCAAAAATTTGTGTTCATTTTTAAAAAACCTAATTCTGTTTTATTTACATTGGAATAAAATGGCAAAAGTCCTTAGAATAAATGTCACATTAAAAGAAAAAAAAAAAAAAGATTTGAAATTACAAATCGTTTATCTAATTTTTCACGTCACAAAATTCTTTCAACAAAATCCTTTTAGCAGAATTGGCTATGCCCATTTATTTTTCCAATAGAACATTTTTAGGACCAAACTTTGAAGTATCACAGTATAAAAGATATAAACCAAGAAGTCACAGACGAGGAACCACGTAGCATATATGCTTCATACTTACCGCCTAGCTGGAGCAACACAGCCACAGGAAGTATCCATCCTCAGTAGAGGTAATGTTAGCAGCATCCACCCAGCTCCTTATTACAGAACACTTCTGTTCAGCTCCAAAACACAATGCTGACAGAGCGGGTACAGTTTTCGCCTGGAGCGAGCAGCAGAGTGGATTGAACATAAATAAGACTTTTGAGTCTGTGAGTTACTGCTCTGTGCTATTCAGCTTTCACCAACCGAGTCAATTACAACACAATTGTGGGTGGTGTGTGTTTGTGTTTGTGTTTGTATCTAGCAGTGTTTTGGTGCCCTGAACTCCCAGAAGGGGGGGAGGGAATCTTAAATCGTTCTGGTTAATCCTGTCGGAGGCATTCCGGATAAGCACATTATATCACGATTCAATATGTGAAAAGAGATGCCACACTGGCATTTGCATCTTTATATCTTCTGCAGCTTGGGTTAAATTTAATTTCAACTTTATTAATCCCCATGGATGAAATTGATTTAAAAGAAGAGGTGCCTCAGACAATAAGATAAGGGACATAAAAACTAAGACATGCTCATGGAGGCGGAGGTTGAAAGAAGGCGCGAGGGCATCTAACAAAACTATGGGCAGACCAGAGTGACATGTCCTTTGTGCATATGGAACAACATTCTTCTTCTAAACCCACTAAGGTTTCTAGTCTGGAAGGAAAAATGTCATATATAAGGGTGTTCAGTGTTGATTTAAAATGAACTCAGGAAACTATTTGAAATTTTCCCCACACACAAAAAAAAAAAAACGTTTTAACAGCTATAAACATTCCCTAGAACAGATTAGTAGACTTGCTTCAACTTTTTTCTGCCATGCAATAAATGTCAACTTTAAGTTTCTAGAAAACTTTTCTTTGGTTTTGCTCCTCTTTGTAGGCTGTCTCTCTACTTGTTATGAGAGACTATAGAAAATCTCCTACATGATATTAAAAAAAAAATCTAACAAAGAGAATTATATTTTGGATGACAGAGTTAGTGCATCTATCTGTTCTGGTTAGGAGACAAAGTCTTTGTAATTCTTGGTTTAGCTTTCACAAAGATTAAATACTTCAGATACATGTTTGGTTTTATTTGTTTGTGCAAGCTTTGATGTAAAAGAAGAATAGGTAATAGCCAATGTAAGTGAAATGTAATTAAATATTTGCTCAATTCAACAGGAAACAAAGGAAAAGAAAGAACATGTTTTCTCTTTAATGCCACTGCCAGCAAATTATAACAAATATAGACTGAAAAAGTAAAATGACATTTTCCACAAAATTAGAACATTAACTTCAGCTGCACAAATACAGTTGGAGAAGCAAAGCAAAAATATCGGTTTAGAAAACTTTAAAAAGTATTCAAATTTTCAGATTGAATTATTTTGTGTAAACAAGACAAGAATATATTTTATCATTATTATTATCATTATTATTTTAAGACCAAACATTATGCAGTCTTAAAATAATAATGTCTTAAACTTTATGTGTTTAAGACACATAATGTCTTAAATATGTAGCACTACTTAATGTACTAAGGGACTAGATGGCATATAATATCAGAAGACTAAATTCATCTACTGGAGCTGTTGTCAATAATCAATATAAACAATACAAAAGAATAACTGCTTTCAATGCCATGTATTTTATAGAAGGGAAAATTAAAATTAACACCACGAGACACAAAACATACATCGAACCCCCCCAAAAATACTATATATATATATATATATATATATATATATATATATACTGTATATATACACACATAGTACTGCAGTAGATCTCCCATATAAATGTGCACAAAGTCCTAGATTTCCCCACCAGTCAGCACAATGTCTGACACACATTTAAAATGTTCATATTTCAATTGTCCAGTTATTTGAGGTGAAAATGTCCAAGCGCAATTGGTTCCCAATGGAGAAAAGACGAATAATGGATTGTGTGTCTATATGATGAGGGGGAAATGCTACAGACCATCAGCCTCCTACCAGACCAGTATGGAGTGAATTTCAGGTTCTCCTGGCCCCAGCCAGTTGTCAGAAGCTTGCCATCCTTTAACCCTAAAAGGGTCACCTGGCAGGTATTGAAATAAACAGGACCAGCCTGCTAGTTAACTAGACTTGTTTCAGTTATTATATACAGAAATGAATGCAATTATATCCACAATCTAATCTTTCAGACAAAATAAAGATATCAGCATTTATCTAATTATCTTAAACACATATATTGATTTTAAGAAGTTAGATCATGTGACAATTGATACTCAACAATTAGCATTGGCTACCACCAACAACATGCTAACCAAACAAAACAACATTGTGTTCACTACTCACCAATTCCATATATACTGTAGTTCAGTGCATGACAACTTCATGGCTCCAATCTCACTGGGTATTCAGATCTAAATGATTTTTATATTGTGAGTTTTAAAAGTGCATAATAAACAAAAAGATGAATTAATTGTTTGGAAGCACAAACTTGTAGCTCCTTTGTCTCTAGCTCTCCCCCTCACACCTGACTGGGAAAGCTGGAGCAGGCCTGATTAACCACTCCAGACGCAGTGATTGGCTGAATGCACTGTGTGACTGACTGTCACTCTAACCAATGGAGAAGCAAAGGCGGGATTAAGGTCAGTTTTTACCCTGGGTTACAAACACATAAGACATTATGTGTTTAATGTCTTATAAACATTGCTAGCACTGGTATATCTGTGCTTGCTTATTAAATGTATCTATAAATATATTTAACTTCATATGTAAGAAATACATGCAGTTTCTTAGCAATAAAGTAATGATTTTTATTTAAAATGATCACCTCATTGCCTGGGTGTTTTTACAACACTCTCTTGAACAATGCTCTGGGACAGTGATTCACTCCCAAATGGGAGAGGAAAATTGCTCCTTTTACCAGCAGAGGACTTCAAAAAATGTTTTTACACTTTGACCGCACATCCCTGCAGCTGTTGCTAGAGTTACCTGAATGAAGCCAAATGGACCACATCATCAGCAAAAATCCAGTAATTAAATCCATAACCTTCAAAAATGGAGAACTGATGTTCTCCCGACAACAGTGTCCAGCTTTTTAAAGACATGCCCACGTTATGATGCTTCTACTCTCGAAACTGAATCTCTAAAGTTATCTGCTTCTCTGATTAAGGTTCAGCTTGATTGGTTTGTCAGTTTATATAGATGGACACAATTTGGTGGGTTTGTTGTGCCAGACCACTTGCATTTTTGGATAGTTGATTGAACGTTGCCCCAAAGCATGCATCATAATGAACCAGGTGAAGTGATTTCAGGTTCTAGTTAAGGTTTTTTCTTGAGGAGATTCTCGAGAAATATTTCAGTCATCTCCATAGAGGTAGAAACCTCTACAACAGACCAAATATTCGTTTGAGGAATAGCAGTGCAGTTGGCTTAGAAACGCCTCAGTTTTCCCTCCAGAACAATTAGAGATAGGAAGGAGAGCTTGGAATCTCAGCTTAGTTTTTTCTTCCCATGACTAAGTTGTAATCAGTAAAACCTTGGTGGATAGATAGAATAACACCACTAAAATATTGAGTTTAAATAATTAACTTAATCTGCATTTTAACAGAAGCAAAAAAAAACTACATTACCTTTCTCACATAGTAAAATATTAGAATATTTTAAGGAAACATTTAATTTTTAATATGTTTAAACTATTCAACAGTATTTTTACACAAAGAGGTTTAATCCTGGGGATAAAGGGAAGTGTCTGATGAGTTTTTTATTCTTTAGGGAAATTGTGGGGGGGGGGGAATCATTCTATCACACCTTAACAGTGTCACAGTTATCAATTTGAAATTTTTCTGAAATTTTAACATACATAAATAAATAGCTTAAGAGTACACTGGTATGTGTTCACATGAAAAGTAAAGCCCAGAAGTGATATTAAATTTATTTTAAAAAGGCCCAACTATTTACCTGTACTTGAGCTGACTGCTGAGAAGCTGAGGTGAACAAGCTGGTAAACAACAGCAACACCATTTCTAAATCCTCTCTGTTTCTTTCCTTCTCTGAAATTTCTTCATGCATCATACACTCTGTCTTTTGTAATATTGGCTTGCACATTCACTGGCCAGGCTCCATTGGTCATCTTGTAAGGCCTGTTTCATCAATTCTTGTTCTTGCTTCTTTTTTTTAGCCAATCTCATTACTGCCACTGTGCAAATACCAGCTTATATGAAATATAGGACAAAAATGTGGAGAAAGATGATTTACTGACTGGTTTCTTTTCAGAAGAGGACATCAAAATGGCTCAGGATGTTGAGATCTCTTCTACAGATGACTGAATCTGCTGAAATTAGAAACATAAATCTACATAATGCCTTGCACAAGTACTCCTACCCATTGAACTTTTCATATTTTGCCACATTACAACCACAATGTATTTTATTATATGTGAAGAGAGATGCAAATGATACATGGTTTTCATTTTTTTGGCAGGTATCCGTATTCAGTTACTTAGAGTCAGTCCTAGAGTCCTTTTCTGCTATCTAGGCCACAAGTGTGTTGCAGTTTTGTACATAGAGGCCATTTTTATTTGCAACACAGCTCAAGCTAAGTCAGATTGGATGGGGAGCAGAAGTTTATACAAGTTTTTAGGTCTTGTTGGAGTTTCTCAAATAAACTTAGGTCTGGGCTTTGGGTAGGCCATTCTAATACGTCCTTTAACCTAGACATGGGGTCACCAGTCAATTCAGCAACAAAGAGCAACTTCTGACCCAGCTTTGAGTAAAGCCAAACCCTTTACAAATTACTAAACTTGATTGATTGCAATATTAGAAGAAAGAAAATGTAACTTTTCCAATAAACAGATTCAAACTTCTACAAAGGACCTGCCTCAAGTTGTTGGAATACTGAACAACTGTTAGGTCCTTGCTCATATAATATAAAACTAATTCATTTCATTCTATTTTGTGTTTATGTTTGACATAAAACAATGTTGTTTCATCAAAATCTCCATCGATTGATCTGATTAAAATCTAAAAAAATGTGTATGTATTTGTTGTTCTATTAAGCTCTTTTGAGTTTCCATACAGATGTTGAATCAAACCAGAGAGAAAACCTGCTATAAGTCTGCTCTTATAGAAAGTTTTTCTTAGTTCTACATAATTTTTTAACAAAATTATTACAAGTCATTGTGGAGGGCCCAAAGAGCCACATGCAGTTCCAGAGACTGTAGGTTGCAAACTCCTGACCCAATACATCCAGCTGTAGATGTGCTTTGAGGGTCATCAGGCTAGATAGTAAGCATTGTGGTTTCTGTTGAAATGGATCTAAATAAATGGGACAGGGGAATAGTAAAACAGCACTTGCTTCATACAGTAAGCTATCACTATGTGTGTTTTCCCACTATGGGATTATTATTATAATAGGAAGCTGCATAACACGGTTGCCTGCATGGAGATGATTTTTGCTGTTGCTGATATAGGTGATGGTTATTGTGGCCTCTGAATGAAGCTGTGAAGAGCATTCACAGGAATGTCAAAAAGGAAAACATGAATAAATACACTTGGTAAAATGAAGAATGAAGTATGAATCCATCTATCTTCTGTCGCATGTCAGGGATAAGGTTGCAGGATGCAACAGACAGATCAGCCTCTCCACAGCTACATTCATCTGGGAGTCCTCTGAGACATTCCCAAGAACAGCAGTCACTCCACTGTGCCCTGTGTCTCAAAGTCTCCTCTTGTTGGGAAATGTCTGAAAATCTTCCATGGAATAACTCCTACAGGCAGTTTAAGCAGATGTCCAAATCACTTATAGTGACTTGCATAAATACATAAAACACAGATTTAAAATATATATATATCAGTATGTGGGAGTAGAATACAGAAATATTTATATTTAGGAAAACAAGTGATGCTGAAATCCACAAACATAAAAAAAAAAAATTAAGGTTTTATTTTTCATCCTGAAAATAAAGAGGCATCTTTGTATGCTGATGACATAATACAATGACAGCTTTAGCATACCGTGGAGGAAATTAATCAACTTTAAGGTAATGAAGAGGCTAGAAAATCTGGACTCAGTTTGCCTACAAGTGTAATTCTTTAAAAGACTGCACTAAAAAAATAATTGAGCTTCTATTGCTTTTATTTTATAATGATTTCCTCCTTTGAATATGTCGCTGTATACTCCTGTGTACTTGATTGACGTGGCCACCCTCCAATATAGTTTTAACATTCAAGTTAGCTTCTTTTCTATATAGGTCACAGAGCTCCAGGGAGCTTTGCACAACTGGTGCTACAAGCGTCGTGACATTTTTACTCAACCACAAGGGAACTCAGCTGAATGGAAGAGAAAACAGGCTTCATCTGGAGCGCAGCAGCAGACCACAAGGTAACATTACAGTTTTCATCAAGGACCATCGAACAATCAATGATTCATCTCAGTTTATTATCACGACATACTTGTTCTGACCCAGGGGCTTCATTAGGCTTCTGTCGACTTTTAAATCATGGATGTTCCACAAATAGTTCCTTCTTGATGGGATTAACAGTCACATGTGTGAAACTGTCTATGAGGGAAAATTTTATTTCAGTATACAAGGGATAATACTCATATTTCATTTATTATTTTAGAAGAAGCTGTACGTATATTTTAATGTATCGTAAATCTTGATGTTAACATGGGTACGTAGCATTTACAACTTTTAACAAAGTACATGTCTTTACCAGGTTCCCTGGTATAAATATATAAAAAAAGACTTTCAATTAATTATTTGTTTAGCAGCAGCACAATTTATTAATGCAAAAATTCAAAAAAATTGAATTTGTGTATATTTATCCAGTGGAGAACAGTCCAAGCGTCGCCCAACAACCACTGAAAATGTTGCTCCTTGTGCGAGTATAAGGAGGTACAGAAAATAGATTGAAGACAGTTCTTCAATCTTCCTTTTTAAGTCCTGGTTCCTCCCTTATGCTGGGTTCATAGGACAAGCAAATTATGCAGATTTTTGACCCAATCTTTCTTTTTCTGACAATCTTATGTACTCCTATTATTGTGTTGGCTCGAAATGAAATCCTATAGATATTCCTGACATATTCAATGTGTTAAAAAAAGTGATTTAGATTGCTCGGAAGAACGGCTTAGGACCACAATACATGAAAGATCTGCTGTTGTTGTAACAACCTTCCAGACCACTGAGGTCTTCTGGTTCTGGTCTGCTCTGAACCACACATGGAGAAGCAGCATTGAGCTTCTATGCACCACAAATCTGGAACAACCTTTCAGAAAACTGCAAAACAGCTGAAACACTGAGTTCCTATAAATCAAGACTAAAATCCCACTTGTTTAGAATGGCTTTTGAACCACAATAATCATCAAATATGACCAACACATTTGATGTTATGATTTTGGTCATGGTAAAATGTTTGTTTATTTTATAACTTTGCAATTTTGTGTTTTTATTATGTAAAGCATCTTGAACTGCCTTGATGCTGAAATGTGCCAAACAAATAAACCTGACTGATTTGATTAATTAAGAAAAAAAAATTCCAGTAATTTTAGACACATACATTTAAAACAAATTGTCACATTTATCAGTGAATGTCTGTATTTCACAGATAAATGGCTCATGTGTTGATGTGTGAAGTGGTATAATAGGGGCCAGTTGTTATAGACAAAGCCATAAAAATAAAAGGCAAGTTGTACTAAAACTATAACTGGGAAATCTATATTTATTTAACAACCTCGCCTGCCTTCACACATAACATTATTCAAACACACACTGAAATATACTGCTGCTGTTCTTTTTATTTTACTGATTTTCCATTCAGACTGACTGACAGCTTGTTGAATAGGCTGGCAGCAGAGATGACACCTGACCCCTGTCAGTGTCCTCAGCATGATGCACCAGTGACTATGTGATATTCAGCCTCAGTCCTGTGGAGATGTGACCTGTCTACTCTCTCTGGATTGCTGTTGTCTTTCCTTTTATGTGACTTCATCAATCCTTGCAGTTAAATCCCAAGCTGTGACCACTTTCACAACGAGGAGTGGATCTTTGTTCACCTGCCGGAACCAGTGGGATGATTTGTTGATCCTCAACACCCAGGGCTTTTGATCATTCAGACCCACACTTCAGAATGTGCTACACACATCATGTGGTGTCATGTCTGGGATTAAATTGGCCTGCATCACCATCTGCAAACTTGCTCAACCACTACATCTTCTCTTTCATCAGCTGCAAGATTATTGGGATGGCTCTAAATATGATCTCAAGAGATACTCTTGCCATGTGTGGTCAGCTAAGAATTATTTAGTTCACTCAGAAGTCTTTGTATTTTTCTCTCTGTTAAATATAGTCTACAAACTTTGCCATTTTTGTTTACTCCAAACTTCTGTTTAGTCTCAAAAGGTTTTGCGAGATATCCCATCTGACGTTTGAATATGAGTGAGTGAAATCGAATCCTGTGTGGTGTGTTGCTCCTGCCTTGTGACTGTACATCACAATGTACAACCAAACCAGTTGTGGCTAAGACTTTAACTGTCATGTTTCAGGCTTTGAAAATAAGCAGACGGTTTTAAAATCTAGACGTGTGAACCAGGCATTAGGGTGTGGCTAAATTAAAATAACTTTGTGCTAACAAAAGGCTCATAATTTCACAATGTAAGACATTCGGACCTCTATCATCTTTGCAGAAACTTGCCATGAATATAGATCCAGACATGGTTCCTATTATCCACATGGTTTTCACTTCTAATTTTTATATACCAAATTTATGGGATTTTTCTGTAAGGTTACAAACACCTGAAGGAATCGTTATTATGTGTAGGGATTACATTTTCACATATGGCCTGGTTGGTTTAGGTATCTCTTATCTTAATACAAAAATACAGGGTTTTTTTTTTACAAACATTTAAGTGTAAAAAAAAAAATCATGAGCACTCTATTTGCCTTCTAATCTTCCCTTGGTTTTCAGTCCCACTGTCCTGTCATTTTAAATGTGTCCCTGCTCTACTGCACCTGATTCAATGATTACATCACTCATCATACATTACGTTTTGTTGACCCATTCATAGAAAATTGGATGTGGGAAGAGGGCAACATTCAAAATATGCAGAACACTGGGTTCTGAAGATCAGTTCTGCGATCACTGAATTGAGCCTTCTTAAAGTCTAAGATCAAGTACTTCTAAGTAACTGTTTATTGTAGCAGCACTCTCAATTTTCTCTTTGAGGAAAATGTAATTATCTATACAGTTCAAAGGAAAACCGCCCTCGTAAACCTTTTCATTGTATAAAGAGGCAAAATATATGTATGAAAGGAGGATAAAATAGAAAGATTAACAAGCAAATATTTTAGAAAGCAAATGTTACAGCTTTCTCTCCTGATGCCAGAACCTAGCAACCATATAGGAAAGTGATAATTTCACACCAAAGGTTGAGCCAGAAAGTCAGTAAGTGCAAAAAATGAACTCTATGTCAAAATGATGCTCTTAAAAGAGTTCAGCACAGCTTTTTGGGAGCATAATGGAACAAATGGCCCCAACTACTTTGCTGCTACAGCATCTGGTTCTGCAGTATCTGGTTGATCTACTGTGCCACACTGGCAATAAAAACAAAAAAAAAATGTAATTGGTGGGGGTTTTAAGTGATGAAAGTATATCTTAACACCCGAGCAGGTACTGCAAAATAAGGTAAGTTTAAGCTGGATACTTGAGGCCTTATGGATGATCTGGTTTCTCAGTTTAACTTAGCAAATGACAGACAACTGTAGCAGCCAAGGATCTGCTTATACTTGTCTTTTTGGTTAGTTTTTCAAATAATACAAAATTTCTCTATGTGCGAGTGTGGAATCACTTTTGTTGCTGCAATATTAGTGCTTGCAATATTGCAAATGCAAAGTATACTGGGGTTCACTATATGCAATGGCATATTTCAAATGCCAGTGCTTGCCAAGAAAATGTGTAGGTCTTTGATATTTAATCAAAGGTCTTGTATATAGGCCTTTATTTATTCGCTGCTTGCAAAACACTAGTAACAATCTCTACACTTTGTACAAAATTAGGAAATTTGTTGCTCTTTTACGGCAAGAAGAACTAAAATCCAGCTCATAAGCATGCAAACAGTCTCTACAGTCAAAAGAATGACTACTTTACAGAACAACCAATTTCAAACTTTTCTTGCTACCAAATTTTTCACAGTGGACTGGTAGTGGTATAATAAAGTTCACGAGATTGTGAACAACAGCAACTCTGCTAGTAAGTGGTAGGTCACGTAGAATTGTTGAGTGGGGTCTGTGGATACTGAAGTGCATAGTTTGGAGAGAACAACAACCTTTGGTGGAGTAAATAGCTGCTGACCGCCAGGGGCAACTATATGCTTTTTGAAATATATGTGAACATGTCATGGCAACCTCTCCAGGGTGTACCCCACCTCTCGCCCAAAATGTTCACTGGAGATTGGCACCAGCATCCCTCCTGACCCCATTAGGGACAAGAGTGTAAGAAAATGGATGGATGGATGGATGGATGGATGGATGGATGGATGGATGGATGGATGGATGGATGGATGGATGGATGGATGGATGGATGGATGGATGGATGGATGGATGGATGGATGGATGGATGGATGGATGGATGGATGGATGGATGGATGGATGGATGGATGGATGGATGGATGGATGGATGGATGGATGGATGGATGTTCAATAGTATTTAACTCTAAATCATGTACCCATCAGTTTTCCGTATAAACTCCAGCTTTTTTTCCAAACTGGAAAATTTGCATTCTCTCTCTCTAAAGACCCATAACAGTCATCAAACAAACTTTATTTTATAAAGCTCTTCATTTAGAGCATATGATGATGTTGATATTTATCATTTTAGAATACAAAGAATAGATTAGCAACTTCCCAGCCCTGTATTAGGAACCAGGCTAGATTCCTTTTGGTCTCACAACTGCCTTAATTCTTTGACAATATGTTTCTCCTGGTGCTCAGGAGTCCCTGTTGTGTTTCTCTGATGCCACATACTTGACTTAAATACATTCAGATTCTCTGGTACTTAATGACATGTTGAGGATATAATGCATCACATGAATCAGGTGTGTCTGTATCATGCCCTCAATTGCTTTCTAAATACTGCCAAAAACTTTACAGAGTAAAGGAAAAAATATGATGTTTCAGTTTTAATTCCACCAGTACTTTTTTTCTTTTGAGCTGCATTTTGTTCAGAACCGTAGTATTGAGCAGTATATGGTGCAGCTGACCTTACTTGCCTCTCAGGGAGTTAATCTCTATATCGGGTTCCTTCATGATGCATTCCCGGTGATCCAGAAGGTTCTAGGCAGCGAAGGAAGGATAATGTGAGGCTTATTCTGACTTTTCTGCTCAACATGGGAGCTTGTCTGACTTGGTTTACAGGGCTGGGGCTGCAGGGTAGCCTAAAGCCAATAAAGCAGCTACAAAACCATTATGAATCTATAATTTACCTCCCGATTTCCTGTGCCCAAACCCATCTATCTGTTTTGGTTAAATGAGAACCTATTTCATTGTGAGTTTTGTGTAATGGCCTTGCATGTCAAGCAGAGACCTAAATCAAACATGGCAGTGCAGAGCTGTTCTATGGTTGCAAAGTTTGCCTGAATTTTGACCCAAAGGTTGATGAGATTACAATGGATTTTCCTTTTAAAGAGTACCCCACTGCATCTCTCTCCTTTATAACACAGTCCTCTTACTACTCTGTCTCCATTACACATACAAAAGAATTGTGTTCATAGAAATTACTGAATGTAATGTAATCCAGGAAAATAATCACTTTTGTCTTTTACCTCATGTTAAAGGTTAACAGTTCCAAAATGTTCTATCCAACATGATTCATGGAGATAAGTTATTAGTTTTATACGGTCAATATAAAAATTCACAGGATTTCCTTCTGGTCTAAAAGTGTCTGAAAAAGTAAAAAAATAATATTATTATTTTCCAGATCCTCATTAGCATGGAAAGATGTTTGAACTTTCAGACTCCTCTAAATGTTGTACTCACTCACAAGTAAATTTTTTCCCCACCTATCCATGTCCATCTATGCATCTCTTTATCAGTCATCCAACCATCCATTTATTCATCCATCTTCCCTAATCAACTCATCCATTGATTTTCTATCATCAGTCTTTCAGCCTGCCTTTACCCATCCATCCATCCATCCATCCATCCATCCATCCATCCATCCATCCACTTTTAAAAATGAATTATTCAGCTTTAGGAGACAAAATGTTGACGTTGGCTAAACTTTTCAATATAAGAAAAATTAATAAATGACAATATATTTTCATGTCTTCTATGTAATTCACAATTTTATTCCCCTCAGCTCCTGTGGGGAATAAAAATCCTCTACCTCACAGAGAAGAACATGATAGCTGCAAGCAGCTCTCCTCAGAGGTAATTTTGTTTGAACTAATGAGCAGCAAGAAAGAAACCAGCGCTGTGTTTGCTTTTAAATGCCTCTGATGAATGACTCCTGTCCCAGAGGCTCATGCTGTCATTAGCTTGACACCAGATTGAAGTGAAGTCCTGAAAGAAAATGGAAAATTGATTTACCTCAATTTTCATCAGCAGCAAACAGTTCCCATGCGACGGCACCCGGGACGTTTAGAAACCTAGCGGCACATGCATCCCGTCATACTCTTGCGAACCCCACTTATTGTAATCAGCAGTTATGACACTGTTCCATCACACAGCAATAATGTGACCAGCAGTTAGTCAGTGCCTTTCTTTTCAAAGAAATGTTTTAATTATACCTTATATAACATTTTTGTCTTTTTTTCTTGACTTCAACTAAAGAATGACTTAAGACAATTTTGAGGAATGCTATGTAGTTTGTACTGTACAGTAGTATAACCCCATTTATAAAGGCAATTTTGTCTTCATCCAGTTAATATATATTAAAACTGAACAGCTTAATAAGTTTAAAACTTATGGTTTTTATTCCCAAAAATGTTTACCTAAAAATGTTGAAATTCTGAATATAAGTTCTGAATACAAGCTTGTATGAAACCCAATGTTTTAAAGTCTTTATTAGACAAAAACATGCTGGTTTTTTTGTGGCAAATTATATTGTTAACAGTTTCTTTGTGCTTATAAATATTAAACAAAAAACCATGTTTAGCTATATCTCTAGTTCTAATATATAATGTCGTTCAGAACTTTACACAGATTTTATTAGCTTGAAAACTAATTTTTACTCTAGCACCTTTTCACAGGAAAATTATACAACAAACAACTTTAATGAGACATGTTTAGATAAATGGCATTTAGAAAGTTTCACATATAGTATATGATTTCCATTGACATCAACAATAATTCTAGCTGGCTATTTGACCACTCTTCTTCTGTTTAATAGTAGTTAGCTGAAATTGGTTTGGTTCTTAGTAAAGACCCGACTCTTCAGCTTGTTCAGCAGCTTCTTCTCAGTCAGTTTCTGTTTCTTCCACCTTGTTGGAACACACAATGAAGAAAACTGTTTACAGTCTCTTGATTTTAATTTTATCACCTCAAAACCTAGGAAAACTATTTTGATATTGCAACTATTCAATTTGAAACATTGACAAACTAAAGAAATATAGTACGCTTGCCTTAACAACTTACTATATTATTATTACTAAATGCTGTAGTTTCTGTTATTCACCCCATTAACAGTAATTTCTCTCAGAATGCCCTTACAGGTGGTTTTACAATTGTAGATGTGATGTAACTAAAAGCAAATTATTTTGTACCAATATATTCATCTTTTTTGCTACTGTATTCTAATACTGTTTGGATATTGTCTAAACATATCCTAACAGCAGAGAAGAAAAATATTTGCATGTTTTGTATGTTTTACTACTGTATTGATTGGATTCACCATCACCTTTTTTTCTTCCATTTTTGGTTTATGAAGTGGCAAGATATCATTCCAAAGACAGCTAATCAAGACAAATGACAAATGCTGACATGCAGGAGTGTGACAGGATGAATTTCCACTGTTAGAGCAGACCAATAGGTATAAAATCCCTCAACCACACAAAAACAGCTCCACAATTCAGCATTTTGACTGCATCTGCCTAAACTATAGACCCTATGGAATAGGAAAATCATTTTACACCTTATTTTCTTTGACCCGAACCACCAGGTTGCGTTAAAGAATGGTGGACTAGAGAGACTTATTTTAAAGCAGGTAAAGTAAAAACATTTCACAACACAAAAGAAACTGCGGTCCATCAGGGAAGCTCTCAATCTGCTGCATAATGTCTATCATACAACTGGCTGGAAAATAGTTTATGTTAATCTGCTTTGGTCACTCAAAATAGAGAAAGTTGCTATTTTCAATGAGCCAGTCTCCTAATATTATATGTACTTCTTTTTCCCTACTTCTTTGTATTTCTGTTTCCTTAAACTACCCCTTAAACTGGTTTCTATGTGCTATATTGCATAAAAAGCTGCACAACCAAGCGCTTTGCTCTGCTGCTTATTATATCACATCTGATCACCTGCTCCTATATCTCTCTCCCAGCAGCTGGGGATCAGTTCTTATCTTAGCCACACCAGCCTTCAGCCACATCTTAGCGAAAATCAAGAAATGACTGGGATTTTGCTAAAACTGGATCAGAGGGTAATACTACATTTTAGGACCACATGAAAACAATAAGCTTCTTTACTGGCCATTTCAAAATCAAAATGTGAAATAGTGAGCCTTGTTGGTTCCTCAGACAACAAGTCCAATCCTAAGACGGTAAAAATAACACTCATGCTCCAGTGAAAAGGCCATAGAGTCATTATACCAAGCTCTATTGTCATATACAAGGTAACAGAATGCCTGAACAATAATAATCTTAACATGGGGTCTTAATGTAGTAGCAATTTTTTCTAGGAATGCATTTTTCTTCTAAAAAGTCAGGCACACAGACTTTGCTAGGAGAAATGTAAAACACAAATACATAAATCTTTAAACAACATCTATTAAAACAATGCATGTAACCCAACACTAAACACTTTGGTGTAAATTTTATGCCATCTAGTAACAATTTACAACAAACCAAAATAAACAAAAAAGCTGTTTCATGTTACATGGCAGTAAATATGTGAACTGGTAAAGATGCCTTACTGTGGTTTTACACCTGATAGTAAGACTCGGTTTGATTGGGGACCAAAATTGCAACATTTCTAATGTTTTCAGAAGTAACACCATGTGTGAAGTAATTAAACTTACTTACATTTTTTAAGGCAATCAGTTTCCAATATTTTCTTTAAGTTAACTTGTCAACGTTTAGAGTGTAAGCAGCACAGAAACACCACATGCATTGCACAAAGACTAATGCAGTTTACTGAGCTCCTGAGTAACTCATTTACACCTTTTCCATGTGTCTGTTGGTCTTTGTTTTCCTGCAAGATGTGGTAGGAGAATCATCGACGCCACACTGTGGGACGTCAGATCACTAAGGAGCCTAAAGTTCTTCTTCCAGCCTCCCCTGTTCATATGAATTCCCATGCTTGAATAAATTATCAGCAAGTCCTTGTGTTGTTTCTTTTCTCATTTCCATTGTTAACTCTGCTGAGCTTTATGGTTTCACACATGAAAAATCACACAACAAATATACATCAAGTGCTTCTGTTCGAACTTCAGGGGCAGACAAAAGTTGGCATCTTGTTTCATGTTGATTTGGTCGCATTTCCCCTTTATAGAATCAGTGACCTGTGAATGTTTTTCATTATGCAGTGTCACAGAAACTCCAATATTGTGAATGCTGATACATATTGCAAATTTGCATGGAGTCATTTAATTAATCTGCTTTGACACCGTCATTGTTTGGCTGTAGCATTACAATGGATGGTAAACAGGCAGACAAACTGCATTCATTTGCAAAATCATGTGCTGGAATACAATTAAATGTCTCTTAACCTCACATATGTATGACTTATAGCTAAACAAAGACCTGGATGCTGTGAAATGTGTTGAAATGTGTGGGGGTCAAAGAAAATTTTAGTCTCTGAGCCCAATTCTGTTTGGGTATTGTTTTTAATAACATAAATAGCCATCTTTTCACCACCTCAAACAGGAATCAAAAGTGACAATGCAAAACAAACAAGACTTCTCCAGCAGGTGGCAGTAACAGAACATTCTGAATTGCTTTGTTTCTCCTAAAATAGCAATAGCTCATTAGAAAAATAAATTACTTCCTCAAAGTCATAACCATTTTCACCAAATATCCCATTTTATGCAACAAAGTTTGCTATTAATAAAATAACAGAAAAGGGCAGGATTATTGAACAATTCTGTCTATGGCAATATTTTGAACCATAAAACTCTTCAAGCCATTAGCACCTACAAACATCAGTTCTCCAAAAATTGGATTTTAGAGGAATTGGGGAAATCCACATATCTTTTTCCTCAATGACATTCTGCAACTTCCCCTGGAGGATCCACCTGAGGCATTTTCCAGTTACAAAATCCCATTACTATACAATCCTGGAGATGACTTATGTTCCCAAACTGTGGGCAACTACTCGACATAGGAGGAAAAATGTTGTACAGAAATGTTCAAAAGCCACATGGGAAATGACATTTTCAAGTTGATTGTGTGAAGAAGCCAATTCAAGAGCTTTTTAGGAGCTTCACAAAGTGTGAACTGTATCTGGAGTTAAGTGTTTCAAGAGCCACCACACACAGACAGATACAGAGCATGGGATACTGAACCGGTGGTACCAGAAGCATTTTGGTACCACCAGGAGAAAAATAACTCATACGTTTTCTCTTCAGACGACAGTAAATTTTGCATTTTACTTTCAAAAGGTGAACAGGAAAGGAAGCAGCTCTACCCCAGTGTGACTAAAGAGAAAAGTTGCTTGACTTCTTGTCAGTGTCATTTTTTCAGCTGACAAATTTTATAGAGATGCTGATTCCCTTTACTAGCAGGACTTAGCACATGGTCATAATGCCAACATACCTGTTTTACTGACCATGGCATCACTGTGCTTGGTTGGTCAGCAGATTAGCCTGTCTAATACCCCAAAGTGACAGATGAAAGACAACAGAGGGAGCCAACGATAGACTTCCTAAACATCTTAGCAGTACCACAGAGCTATCACCTCCATGCTATGTTGCACTGATGCAATAATCCATTCAAAGGGAACCCCAGCCCAGTATTTAAGGGTAAATACAGTACATGTAGAATATGTGACGCACTTTTCAGTACAACATTCCAGTTGTAAATTTTTCAGTTGAATTATTAAAGTAGCATATAATTTAAGAGCTAATCTAATTTAATTAGTTAGAGCTGTATATTCATTACTATAATGTCTAGGTGCTACCCAGGGTCTCCTCTTTGTGGTTTGGGCTTGACTCCTCCCCCCTTCAAAGTTAAATAACCTATAGAAGAAACCTGAGTCACCTTAGCTTTGATGGTGAAAAGTGGTGGCTCAGTTCTGAACTTCTTCTAGATGACAGAGCTTTTCTTTTTATCTTTTGAGATGAGGAGCTCCTACAAAAGAATTATATTTCAACCACTACTAGGAACTACTTCTTTTGGGCATGATCTCATAACTACAGGGGGTTAAGACAGACAGATTAATAAATCAAAAGCTTCCCCTGTCAGATCAGGATGACTGACCAGAGCAACTCCCACCTCAGTTAGTTCATCCATCTCCTGCTCCATCCTGTCATCAAGATGTTTTTTACAAGATTTGTCTAGAGGTGGGAGGTATTGAAACTATAATACAGCATTTTTTCCTGTATTGAACAGTGTTGACAATTCTGATGATATGTATTTAAATGAAAAGTATAGTTTCTAAGATAACGTCTGCCCCAATACAAACATAAAGAAAATTTTTAAATAATAATATATTAACTAAACAAGGCTTATTTCTTTTTTACCCCTCCAGGGGGTCTTTTTGTGGGCTCTAGTGTCCCTTTTACGAAAGTAAGCTGACAGGAATGGGGAAGGAGAGGAGGGAAGACATGCGGCAAATATTGTTGGGTCCTGGAGTCGAACCCGCGACGGCCGCGTCGAGGACTCAAGGCCTCCAAATATGGGTCGCGCTAACCCCTACGCCACCACGATACGCCCAAACAAGGCTTATTTCTAAAAAAATAATATAAATAACTAAACAATTCCCTTAAGAATTGCAGGATTTTATGAAATAATTCAACAATGTTGTAACTGGTAAGCTGTAACTGGTTTTCAAACTTTGTCTTCAGCTAACAAATGGAAAAGTGAGGAAAATCCAGTAAGGACAACTTAGCTTTACTTCAGGTTAGTCAGTTCTGTTAGTTCAGGTTAGTCAGCTCTTGTGTTTATTTAGGAGAATGCTCTTCTTCTATGGCTCCTTTGACTTGGAAAGGTGTCTTGGGGGACCCTCCAAGTCCTCTGTTTTTAACCTTTACATATTTCCTTTGGGGTTCATTTTTAGAAACTGTTAGACATTGTTTTGATGATATCAAAATTAATCTGCAAATTAAGCAAGACAGGGTCAATTCACTTCAGTCACCCTTGCACTGCCTGAGTGATATTGAAATCTGGCTGAAAATGAATTATTTGAAATTAAATGAAAATGAGACTGATGTCATGAACTTTGGGAAATGCATAACCATTGGCAATCTTGGCTGTTAGCTTGATAGTCATTTTGCTGCCAAGAATTTTGGGTTTTGATAAGGCTTTTAAACTACATAAAAATATAAATGCTATTGTGAAATCCAGTTTTCTCCTTCTAAGACAAATTGCTGTAGTGAAGTCATATCTCCCATGAAAGGTCGATTCACACTATTACCTCAATGGATTATGGTAACGCCTTGCATATTGGGTTGGGTAAATCATATCTGCATTGCCTGAAAACCATCAAAAATGCAGCAGCCCGTCTTTTAACGGGTACTAAAAATGTGTACACATATCTCCAGTCCTTCTCGTCATTGGCATTGTGTTTGTTTTAGGATTGATTTCAGGATTTTATCTCTTACTTTTATATTTTAAAAGGATCAGCCCCATGATATCCCTGTGATCTTCTTAACATTCACACTCCAGTAAGCGTACTTTATTCAACCAGTTTCTTTGAGATGCTCTTAGGTCCAAACAAAAATTCAGAGGTGATTTGCCTTTTACTATTTGATCTCCAAATCTTTAAAATAATTAATCTTTTCATGACTTGTAAATCTTACCTGAAGACCAATTTCTATTCTTTGGCATTTGGCATTCACACAAAGACTGAGGGCCTTGTATGATAGTTTGTTGTATATTTTTGTATTTTGATTTAACTTTATTTTTAAATATTTTTCTCTTGTTTTTATTGTTTTCCATTTTGCTTCATTTTATCTAATTGCGCAATACTTTGATCAACATCATATAAATATAAATATAAACAACATATAAATAAATTGACGTTGACACAAAGGCTACAAACACACGAGTTAAAGGAATGAGTTAAAGTTCAATAATATAGACTTTTTTTACGTTTGTACAATTTGACAGTACACAAATAAAAACTGATTTGAGAAATTACTATTTAAGCACATAGCTTGATCTTGAATCATACAAGCAGAACAAAAACAAAATGTTCAAAGACAACACAAGAAAACTAAACACAAAGGAATGAACTATATGGTACGACCTTTCCATAATAAATAATAAACTCAAAGGAATTAAATTAATTCAGCAAGACATTTCAAACAATAATAAAGAACTCAGAAGT
The DNA here is from genome assembly GCF_003331165.1 of Xiphophorus hellerii. NCBI lineage: Eukaryota > Metazoa > Chordata > Actinopteri > Cyprinodontiformes > Poeciliidae > Xiphophorus > Xiphophorus hellerii. The sequence goes on along the minus strand of NC_045690.1, from coordinate 15,544,045 downwards.
GATATCAAAACACAAACTAACACCAAAACACTATAGGATCAGATTCGTAATTCTGCAGTAAATGTACACGTTTTAAGGTGTGAACATTCATGTAATGTTTTGTACATTTTTTTTCCTAATATTTGTTTTTCACCCAGAATGTACAGGATATGTGTTAGAGTTTATATGAAATTGTTGTGAAAAGATGAATGTTGGGAAGCTGGGGTTTTGATTTCTTTGGGGTTTTTCTTCCATTTCCTCTGGTCATCCACCAGATGGAGCCAGGAGGCTGCATTGCCCGGAGGGTGGTCTCAGGTGTTCATTCCACACACCTGTAACCAATCTGCGTCTTCAGCCAGTCTATAAGAGAAGCCAGTCACCAGTCCTTCAGTTTGGGAAATGTGAATTGATCTGTCTTGTTTCTTATGGTGAAAATATCAGCGATAAGCATAGCTGTGGGTGCAATAATACTAATCAGTCTGAAGACAAAAAATTAAAACAAAACAGTTCTTTTCAATCTTTTACACTAATAATTTTCCCATGAGCCTTGCAAAGTGACACTCTTGCATCTCTTATTTTCTCTAATCAGCTGCATCTGTCCCTTGAGCATTTCATCTAAAATCCTTCCCAAATTAAAATATGAAGCCCTCCTAAAATATTGATTTCTTCCTTTAAACTATTAAAATTTTCAGAACATTTGTCCCTTTTGGGGAACGTTTTTGAAAATTCCAGTAAGTATTATTCCTCTACTGGCTTATTTATTACTGAGACAATCCCCTGTAGGGTTAGGCTTTGGCTCATGTCTGCTGTTTTATCTGTAAATTTCCTTAATTGAGCAAAACAAAATTGGAGCATAAAGGCAAGACACTCGCTGCCTGAAGCCTCAAACAGATTTAGCATGCAATGATGGCCATTGTCCTTGTCTCCAGGCAATGACACAGGACCAACAGAAAGCTGCAGCACGAGCCGGCAAGGTCAGTGAGCGCCGACTTAGACACACTAAAAGACACACTTCACATTGGCATCCACTTCTAAAGGAGTGACATATTGTTGGAGCTGTTCTCAGGAAACTCAAGGAGAAGATCTTTTCATTCTGGTCACTCAGTAACTTGACCTTCTCTGATGTGGCAGCTGGTCCTATTTGGAGAAAACAGCTCTGGGTATTGTGGTGTGCCTGTAACATAATGGGACCTGCAGATTAATTTAAATTATGGAAAGTATCAGACAGTAAATTTTGCACAATGAAAGACTGAACAACATTGACATCTAGTGGTTTAAATTTAGTTAATTTGCTTGATGCATGCAATTTAAGAACACGGTAGCTCTTTTCTGCAGCATACTCTTATGGTATTCCAAATGTATCTCCGGTAAGAGATACAGCAGTTTTCTATCAAGTACAGCTGCTCTGAGCTCAAAAATCACAGAAATCACACCTACATAAAGAATGTCGAGCAAGAGAGTCACGACTCGTTTCATCCTGAAAATGTCATTTTTTTTATTATGTAACAAAAACGGCCTCCTACAGAAAATTATTTTAACATAGAAGTAAATGTTAAACTAATCTAAACTACTGCATTCAGTAGTTTAGATTATAGTTACTGTAATGTATATTCTTGCAAGGGAGACCCTAACAGAAGCTCAGAAAAATATGAGTGGGTGTTGGTGTTGAAAGAAACATGAGGCACTAAGTACATTTCCATAATACCTTTTCATAATACAGCAGAAAAGTTGGAGTCGTTGTTCAACCAGTTCTAAAACAAAGTCAGAAAAGTTGTGATCCATTACAATCAAACTAAGAAATCAAAATTCACATCATCCAAAGTCAGATATTTGACAGTGAAAATTCTCAAAACTCACCATACCTTAAAAACTTTAATTTATTGGCTGAATGTAGTTCCATGAAATCAGCGTTCTCCAACATTTTGTTGAAACTTTAGCTTAACCTGTAAACATACAATACATACTTTACTATAACTAAATTACTAACTTCAGAATTGTAAAGGAAAAAAGATAGAAGTTTGTTGCTGAACATAAGTAGATTTATTTAATTAAAAACACTTTAAGGTTCCAAGATTTGCAGACTTGAATTCAAAATTAATAAATCATGTGGAAATAACGTTATAATAACCAATGTTTATCTACAAAGTTTAACATTGTCCCCAATGTTAAGCTTTAGCCACCAATAGTTATTGTTATGTCTGATGTTTAACATTCAGTGTTATTGTGGCTGTTTAACACCATCCGGGATATTTAACTTCATATCCAATGTTTAGCATTTAATATCCAGGATATTTGACCTTATCCCATCAAGGATAATGCTTAATGTTATGCTTGATGTTTAACATTATTGCCAATGTTTATCAGCTGTCAAATTTCATCTCCAGAAGTTTCCTTTTGCATTAAACTTGGAGATAAAGTAAAACATTCCAAATACAAGGTATCTGGAACATTGTAGTAAACATTGTAATAATGACAATTTAACCTTATATATCCTTAAACATCAAGGACAATATTAAGCACTGGAGATAAAATAAAAAATTGGGGACAACATTAAACATCCTGGACAACTTTAAACATTGGAGATAACATTGTCCCCAATGTTTAATATTGTCTCTCTTTCTGTCATCTCAAAGGAATCTTCATGTCAAATCTCCACACTGAAAGACAAAAGATTTATTCATTTTTATTTTATCAGATTGTGAGAACATCCCTGGAAAGAAATCAAAATGGTCACTTAAGTCCCAGGAATGGAAGGGAACCAGAATAGATGGAGGAAACCAGAATGGATGGAGAGAGGGAACAGAGTTTTCCTTCACTTTTCAATTGTCTTTAATGTGTTTTGAAAAAAAAACTCAACTTAAAATAGCAGTAAAACTGAACTGATTATGTGCAGTGGTTGCATAAAACAACTTAGTGATCAAATTGTGTATTAACATGCAAGACAAAAGCTCACTGTGGCTATAAGAACTTTCTGTCAGCTGTCGGTTGTTATCCTGAATTAAAACGCTTAGTTTTAATTCAAATTTGTCAATTTGGACAACAAATAAACCGACTCTAACCCCCCAGATAATCTTCAAATATTGGCAATGGCTGGATATTTTTGCTAATTAACGCTAATTCCAAATGGTCCACATTGTCCTGAAAAGTGCTAATTGACATAAGACCTGATTATTTCTTTTATAAAAGTGTTGTTGCTATTCAGTTACAGATTAGAGATAATAGCGTTGCTAGGTAACCATTGTTTAAATAGCCAGCTAACTGTTCTCATAGTAAATCTTTCTGTTGACATTTAATTTATGTATTTTTAACCAGCAAAATGTGCATTTGTTTGAACGTCAACACTAAACAGTTGTTTCTCAAGTTTGCTTCGGTACTTTTATTTGAATCTTGAAATCTCATAAGGTCTCGTTTTCTTGTTTCTGATCAGGTAAGACCATGGGGGAGCAACCCTCAGCGAAGTCCTTTGGGATATGGGAAGGAATTGTGAGCTACATGGTCAGTAACCTGTTGGTGTTCACCTGTTTGGGGTCTGTTGCACTGGGTAAGTTTGTTTTACAAACAGCTTCAGAATCATCAGAAAAAGAAGGTTATTATTGACTAGCCACCTTCACTTCTGCATGTTGCTTGTTTTAAGGGGTAATCATTGGCGTGCTTGTGAAGACCTTTGATGAACTCCAACAAGTGGAAGAGCTGTACTTGATGTTTCCAATAGATATACTGTCTCACATGATTAAGGGGGTGTCCATCCCCCTAATTGCAAGCAGTGTGGTGTTGGGTGAGCGAGACTCTTTATGTTCAGTGTTGCCACATGTCCCTTTGAATACAGAAAAATGTTTGTCATTTTAATTGTGCCTCTTCTTGTTAATTACCTTCTATTAATCTAATTGTTTTCTTCTCCTATAAAGATCAAATTGGATAGGAAGTATTTCCCTTACTATGAAAAAGAACTAATTAATAGATCATTGCATACCTATGTGAAAAATACAGGCAGACAGATTGTTGCATGTAATCTTTTAAATTCCACTTCTTTCAGCAAGGACATGATTTTCTTGCCACAAACTGGCTTGTTTTGTAACTAAGCTAAAAATATATATATATGACTTGTTTTATGACTTTAATGTGAGACATGGGGTTAATGAATAAATGAAACAATAGTCTCCATATGAATCAAATAAACAACTAGGGTGTACAACTGTGATTGGCCTCAAAATAGTGTTTGTAAATTTTAATGGATTAACAGAAAGCAGAAATACAAGTAGATAAATACACAATAATGGCAGTTTAGAAATATTACATGTCAAATATGTGTAACGCAAGACAACTTCAACTCCATCCTACAAATTGAGTACATTGAGAGCATTTATCCAGCTTTAATTTGAACTGACTGCGCCTATTTGTTAAAGTGGACTTCATTACCAAATGTAATTTGTAGTTGAAATGTGTTTTTTTTTTGTCTTTGTTTTTCTTTTCAAAAATTTAATCAAGCTTGTTGTCAAATGTACCAGCAAGAATATAACTAGGAAATTCTCATACTATGGCCTTTGTGAAAACTACAAAAAAGACCAAAAAAAAAAAAAGATTTGTAAAAATGGGTAACATGAAGTAGAATGCAAATCTAAATGTTAACAGTAAAGTAACAACTATGTTTTTCCCAAAATTATTCATGCCCTTGGCAGATTTAGATTTAGATCCACTTTTATTCAATTACAGGTTGGTGTCTGAATGATGCAGGGATCTACCAACAGATAATAAAATTATGTAAAAGGAGTATCAAGTAAAAAAAAAAAAAAGATAGGGCTAAGGATGACTATACTTTTCTGAATGAAATGTAGCAGCTCTACTGTCAACTTGAAGAAACAGATATATATTGTCAAGTTAATGTAAACTTTAAATGGATCTGGAGCAACAGACGATGTTCAGCTCTGTTTGTTTCTTACAGGAATTCGTACTTTCAAGACCGCACCCTCCAAGACAATTGCCTTGTATACAGGACTTTATTTCCTCTCAACAACTCTGATCGCTGTGGTCATCGGTGAGAGAAATTTTCTTTAAAAAAATGGTGCAAAAACTGAATTATTGACCACTACTGGAATCAATCTCATTTGAGGCTTATTTTCTTTTAATTCTGATTAAATTTTTGATTCTGTAGCCTTGCCGGAACAATCACACCTCTTGTAGCTTTTCACTTTGTCATTTTTTGTATTAATCCATTTTATGTAAAACAAATCTCTAAAGTGTGGCCTGAATTCATATTCAGAGTCTTTGCTCTGATACCTTCAAATAAATTCAGGTTAGACAGTTAGATCATTAACCAGAGGCGTAGCTAAGAGGCTCTTGGTAGAGGAGCGTTACACAACTCCATCACAGGAAAAAATGTCATTAGTACACTCTGTCTTAATAACAGTGTGTAATAAGATATTACATTTTAATAAAACACGTGCTTGTAATGGGACAAATTCTGAAAATGGTCAGCATGTATGAAGACTTTTGCAAGGCAGTGTGCGTATTCAACAAAGAAACAGTTTTAAATGGAGGCCCAAGTTTTGGCAGCATCTTGTCTAAAACTGTTTGCACTTCGTTGTTATTTCTTTTCAAATTGATAAACAATCCAAACAATAATAGTCTCATTAAAATAAAATAGATTTTTAGTGGCAACAATTCAATAGCTCTGGTTAAAAAAATGATCATACTGCTTACAGCATTTGGTGTTATCATGCATGTATGTTGCAGGACTGACTCTGATATGGGTGCTGCGGTCAGGATTCAAATACCCCGATCCGGAAGACCAGAACTTCTTCTCGATCGATACCTTCCTGGTTTTGTACAGGTGGGAGGACATTTGCAGGCTGTTTATTCTGTAGGTTCCTGCAAGCCTCTTTTTCTCCTCAGTTAAATGTTTTGTCTGTCTCTACAGGAACATCTTTCCAGACAGTATGATGCGGTCCTTTGTCAAACACGTACGGCTTGTTTCAGACTTAGTTTCATAGTTTTGATTCAATGTTGTGTTTTACATTAGCTATTTCCCTTCTTTTTAGTACCGTCTGGAAAAGAAGGAATTTACCGTTTCTGGAGTCGCCACAAACGCTGGCATCACTGAGGTAACCACTCTGGTCTAGAATGATTTCAGCATATATCAGCTGTGACAACCGATGAAGGTCAACCTCAGCTTTGACATGGGTCCTTCCAAATCTTCAGAACAAGACTGGCATAGATTATCAAGGTACCTACCAATACGGAGTGGACATTCTCGGCCTCTTGTTCATTTCTTTTATGTCTGGACTGGCGTTTAACGAAATGGAAGAGTCGCGGGTCATAGTGCGGCTGATTTGCACCATCAGTCAGATAACTGACGATTTCTTCCACTTGATTCGCAGGTAAGAATGAACTCTGTAACCAGCGAGTGCGTAAAACTGTTCAGCATCTGTCATTTGTTTTCTCACGGTAGCATTTGAATTGTAATTTTTCCGGCTACAGTTACCTACCAGTGGGAGTCCTGTTCATGTCAATATATCAGGTTACCAACATTAATGACTTTGATATAGGCCTTCATCTGGTGAAATTTGTTGGCATGGTTCTTGCTGGGTAAGTTACTTGTTAGTTTTTCAATTTAATTTTTATCCATCCTGACAAAGAGGGTTCTAATTCATAAAAAGTTTGAGTGTGGGAAGTCGCTTGTTCAGAATTATAAACACAGATGCAGCTGGCAGAGTTCTTTAAAGACCAAAGCAATGTCACATGAGCAATTAACAGAGTGTTATAAACAAGTGTTGCAAGTGTTGTTGTTTTTTCTTGAGATTATATAAAAATAGTCAAGGAAGACATTACAAGTACGTGGATTTTATAGTCAAGGATATAGCCTGGAAACAGGAGCAAGTGAAAAGAAAATTGTGAACAAACCACATTTAAAGGGGCAGTATTATATATTTTCCAGGCACATTGTGCCACTTTATAGTATAACCTAGTAACTATGTTACCTTCAGTGGTCATAAAAATGCAATTTATATTAATTACAACTTAAAAGAAATTTTACTTCCTGATTTAACTTCTTACAATTGGGCCTCTGTCTCTTTAAAAAATCCTGTTCTTTCTGAAACTCTGCCTTCAAGAAGTCATCACAACGTCGCTCCTCTATTAACCTTAAGGAGGTGAGCGGTTCCACCAGGTGTTTGCTAATTGCTGCTGGCAAGGTGGTGCTAGGTCCATCCAGGCGTTTTTGTGCAGCTGAATGGTTGCCATGGGAGATTAAAGGATTTTTCAAACATGCATGAAGGAATCAAGGTAACATTCTAGGTATGTTTTTGCTGAGGGATTAACATTATAACATGATGTGTAGCTCAAAAAAGTCGATTTTAAATAATACTGCCCCTTTAAACTCAAGCAGGCAGCTCATGATTTAATGAAAAAAATAATAATCTGCACTCCTATCTAAATTTTATGCTATATTCTGTTTGGCATAACAGCCCTGATGGAAAAGGGCAGAAAGCCTGACATGACAAGATCACATTGAAAATATTAGTGTGGGAGGACCCATCATGATCAGCGGAGCTTCTTCATTTAACAAAACATTGGTGTTTTGACTCCGAAAACAAACTGTATGGCACTGTACTGGTGGCCATACAGTACAGTGTACACCAAGTACACCAAACTGTTTGGTGGCCGTACAGTTTGGTACAGCCACCAAACTCCATGTGGAGATGTTGTGGCTAACTTGATCACATGGAGGTTGTCTCTCTTTGCACTGATGACCACCTTCCTGGAAATACTTTCATCAAGAACCACGAATAAACTAATTGTTGAAGTGAACAACTAGAGCAGCGGGGCTTCTCACTTCCTTTTTAGACACTTTCAGTTCTGTCGTTTGCCATTTCCATTCATGTTCATATATCTGTCGCGTAAAGTCCTGATCGAATGTGAAGTTTGTGGTTGTGCTGGTAAAAAAAAATGTGGACATGTTGCAATGCATTGTATGTTATGTACCACGTATTGTTTGGCTGACTTCTTTTACAACGGGTTTCAGGCTCTTCTTGCACGGAGCCATTGTCCTGCCTCTGATCTATCTTGTGCTTGCGCAAAGTAATCCCTTCACTGTCATCCGCGGGGTCTTACCTGCGCTGCGGACTGCATTACTCCTCTCCTCCAGGTGACCCACGTCCACTGCCTTATTTGGCCTTTATAGCGGCCGTTTGCTTGTATAATCGTTGTCAAGCTGAACGCGGTCACACTCGAAAACCTTTGCTCTTATTTCCTTTATGTGCGGATAAGTGCTGCTACAATGCCGGTCACTTTACACTGCTGCAAGAACAACAACATTCACAACAAAGTCACCCGTTTTATGCTGCCCATCGGGACCAATATAAACATGAACGGGACAGCTCTGTATCAGGCTGCGGCTGCAGTCTTCATCGCCCTAGTGCACAACATCTATCTGGACTTCAACCTATTGTTCAGTATTGGGTCAGTTGCCGTCTTGATTTATTCATCATTACTTTTTTTTTTTTTTTTTTTTGTCAAACAGCATTTAAGTGGATGGAGATTGAATAAATGGTGTAAGTGTAAGAAACTGTCACCCTGTGCAGGGTCGCGGCAGCAGCGTTCAGCTTTATAAGCAAAGGGGTCCCGGCGTGCGGAGCCTTAACGTCCCTCTTTATCCTGAACGCCACAGATCTGCCTCTGAGTGGCGCCTGGATCCTGGTGACGGTAGAGTGGATTCTGTAAGTCTCGGCACGACTTTAAGACAGACACAAGGTTTACAAGGAAGAGTTCAGGCAGGAATATTAGCATTTTATTTCTCGCTTTAAATTTTTTATCTTTTTCCTCAAAAAATAATAATAATAATAATAATAATAATAATCTGATTATTGACAAAGACCGCCTTCAAAGAACAAAAGCTCAGCCGTTGTGGAAGTTGTTAATTAATTTAAAGTTTACCGGTGGATTAAAACTTTTTACACAGTGCTACAAGTCAGAATGAGTTCATGTAAAACTACTCAAGTGTGATTTAACCTTGATTCTGGCTCTCCCATTTGACTGCCATTCTTCAGAGATCACCCCGCCACTCTTGTTAACGTCTTGGGAGACTGCATCGGCATCGCTCTTGTCCAAGAACTGTCCACAGACGAACTGATAGCTGCGAGCCTTCACCAGAGAAGAGCAAAGTAATTTTTCCTCACACACAATGCAGTGAAAAAGTACTTCATTATAAGATTTTCGCTTTTTAGTCAAAAATTTTTTTTAGATTGCAAAGCAATTTTTTACCGTCAGATGAAGATAACTTGAGTTAGATCTTTAATTAAATCTGATGAACCCTCTTTATTCCAAAAGAGGGTTCTATTTCACTACTCACACCCAGAAGGCTTGCTACCGCCAGACTAAGAAACCACTTACATTCAGCTTGTCAGAAAACATGAAGCAGGCTCAAATATCATGCAGGGCTGCTATTGTTATCTGAGGATCTGGATGAATTACCATGAACACTGTCTCATGGATAAAAATCCTGATGGAGAACATCCAGCCACCAATTCATGACCTTAGGTTGAACTGTAGTTTTGCATCATGGCAATAAATCAAGGCACACTATAAGGTCACTCCTTATGGTTACTCATAAGGAGTGACCAGATCACATTCCTATATTGGAATGTGCTGGAATGACCTTAGAAAGACGGGTTACGCTCAAAAACCCTCTTACATGGCTGAATTTTAAAAAATCTATTTTTTTCCTGTAGTAAAATAAAACAATCAGCTTTAGTAATGATTTAAGTGTGGCAAAAAAGCAAAAACACAGTAAACAATTTTTAGAAATCTATCAATTTTTGACTTATACCACCATTCAGTCTAGGTTAAATGAACATACACGCTGTACACTCCAGACTCATGATGTTCATCAATGACTTGGTTTTAATACAGACCATGTTTGGAATTACAAAGTGTTTTCGTCTTCCTCCTGCGTTGTGTTTGTTTAGGGCTCAAGACTGGCAAGCTGCTGTGGAAGAGTATGAAGAAGTGCAAACTCACTGGAACGCCTACACATCCGCCTCGTGAACTCCAATCAGTTAAACTGAATTTTTGAGCTCACTTTGATTACTGGCTTGGTTCTTTTTTTCTTTAGATTTTCATTTATTCCATTCACCATTAAACACTGCAGCAGTCTTTATCTCTTCGTGATGCAATTTATCCATAAACACATAGACAATCAGATGTTTTGGAACTAAGATCATTTAAGATTGCTGTAGATGTTGCATGATGGGTATGTTTCTGGTGAGTAGTAGCCAGAAACTCATCTCACGTCTTTATCGTTTGTTTAATCCGTGAGTGTCCACTCACCAAAGGGGGAAGAATTGTGACTTCTTTTTTTTTACTAAAAAAAAAAAGTCAGTTATTTGTGAATACATTAAGCACACAATCATCATGTTTTATGATGATTTTTGTAGAAAAGGGATCTGTAAATCATTGTCCATTTGGAATATTTGTTTTAAAAAATAGCTTTGTATATTTGCCTTATCAAAAGAAACAACAAAAAAAATCTGATCAATTCTTTTCTCTTTTTCTAGCCCAGTAAATTTTTGAACGGGATATGGGAGACTGCTTTAAAAATGCTTGTTGTGTTGTTTGCACCAAAGTCCCTTTGGATGAAAAGTCACTGGTTATTTGTGGTCAAATCTACTATGAAAACCATTTCATTTTATTAATTAAACAACAAATTCATTGGGCTTTGCCTAACATTTTCTATTTTAAGAAAACTTCAATTATTTTGCATTTCTTTCTTTATTCTTTTTTTTTATGTCAGTCTGTGTCAACCATCTGAGCTGTTGGGCCTAATTTGTGGCTGTCTTAAAATGCAGTTTGGGGCCAAAAAAATAAAAATAAATAAAAATTCCCAGAGCTGAAAATGGCCCCAGGCTGCAATTTGAACCTCCCTGGTTTAAACTTATCTGTTGCAGGCAAACAGCTCCACCTACAGGATCAGAAGTAGCATAACAATCCATCAAATGATGGACGTTGCAGAATTTGCGGGAGGACACACAGACCTCCATGCCTTCATGTCCCTTTCACAAATCAGGTCTCGGCAAACTGCCACAGCTAAGTCCTATTAGTTTGGCCTGAATGTTAGAATTTTATATCACTGAAGATAAAAAAGTATAATGTCAAATAAACACAAACACTAGATGTTGCATTTATGAATGCTTCAGTTGATGGCAGAAGTGGGAAAAAAAGGATTAAAATGAAAATAGTAACTATGGTCTGCAAGCATTTTTAACGTTACTTAATCAACTGTAGACTGATTATGTACGATAAGTTTTATGTTATAACAAACCATTCAAAGACACCTGTAGTTCATAAAACTATAGGAGAAAAACTGTGTAAGACATAAAAATGTACAACTGTCAGTGATTGTCATTTGCTTCCAAAGAGAAAGTCACCATCTTCTTTTAGGTATAATCTGTATAAAGCTATGAAAACTGAATTGAAGATTGTTCCGAGCTATTTGAAATGATGTTTGTCTTGGTCTTTCATGATCAATGGCCCGAATTGCAAGCCGTGTGCTGCCGCCTTCCATTTTGCCTCAAAAAGGCGATGCTCTTTGGTCTGATGCACTCTGATGTCAAGAAGAAAACTGTCAAACTGAGAGACAAGGTGGTCAACAAAATAACAGTGGGACAGATTCAGGAACATCCTTCAAGAAAGCAACCACGGGCTGTCTCCTTTTTTTTTACACCCCATTGATTCACAGGTCAGAGTAAATCAAAACATATAAAGAAAACAAACTCTAAAATCTAAACCACTAAAATGTATAAAAGCAGCCAAAGTTCAAATGTAAAGCATCAACAAGCCTGGAAACCATGGCTCAGGAATGCAGTGAATGCCATTTTTAGACCTGAAACCTGACAATATTTCTGTAAATGACAGTTTGAACAAGAGCGTAGCGACAGCTGGAGTAGGAGTGTAATTTCTGCGCCCTCGCGATGTTGTAGGTTGAAACGGAACATTTTGAGACTGAAAGCAAAACAGAAATAACGTCAAACCATTAAAAATGGCAACAAAAAACCCCCAAAACATAACACTGAGTAAAGATTGTATCCCCTCTCTGCCTGTGGTGTAAATAACAAGGTGTCCACATGTCAGACAGAAAGTAAACACTGTCAACCTTTCTGTTTAGGACTCCAGAATTTAGCTCTGACTGGTCAGACTTCTAATGAAATATGTAAGACGCTCCTGTCAAAATGCCCTCAGGCGTTAGATGAGAAACATTTCTCAGGTGGACGACTCTTTCTCACATAATTCTCTGTGGGCATGAGGAATGACACAAGTTGGCTTCATCCACTTGTCAGTGCTCCGAAGAGGCTGTTTATTATTCCTGGACTGATGTTCTCCTTTTAGCTTGCTCCCACTGTCTCCTGTGGCCTGCTCTGTTGAAACAGGACGTGGCTCTGAAGGGCTTATAGAAATTCACTGAGGGCCTACAAAGACAACATCTAGGGTGTGTCATATAGAGACGTTGTGGGACTTCAGCATAAGGATCCTGGGACTCGTTGCTTGTGGTAACGCAAGAATATCTCTAATGTCTACAATTTGTCAATTATAAACGCTGGAGATAAAGATCATGTGATTTTTTTTATTTTTATCGCCCACAAGGGGTCTTTTTGTGGGCTCTAGTGTCCCTTTTTCAAAGTAGGCTGACAGGAAAGGGGGGAAGACATGCGGTAAACGTCGTCGGGTCCGGGAGTCGAACCCGCGACAGCCACGTTGAGGCTACGTTGCCTCTGAATGTGGGTCACGCTAACCCCTCCGCCACCACGGCACGCCCAAGATCATGTGATTTTATGGGGATTTTAGAGTAAACGTTTAACAGGATGTTCTGTTGCATTATTTTTATCCTCTAAATCTACGTGTTACTCAGTTTGAAATATCAGCAGGCAAGACATGGCTGTCCGTCAAAATCGACAGACTACGGAAGCGACCATAAAATCCAGCAACTCTGGAGGAGCTGCAGAGATTCACTTATCAGGTCAGAGAGTCCTGAGCAGTAAAAGTGATCTATCAACTGCGTATCATTTTTAAACATTAAAAATCATCTGACTGTTAAAATCACTGCCTTCAGCACCCTGAATATGGAAATGAATTGAAAGCATTTTCAAACCACATGGTGGCATGTCAGCAGGGGTCTCAAACTCCAGTCCTCGAGGGCCGCAGTCCTGCAACTTTTAGATGTGTCTCTGCTGCACCACACCTGAACAGAATAATTAGGTCATTAAGGCTCTGGAAAACTGATCTACACAAGGAGGAGGTAATTAAGTCATTTCATTCCAGTGTTTTGTACCTGTGGCACAACTAAAAACTGCAGGACTGCGGCCCTCGAGGCCTGGAGTTTGAGACCCTTGCTTTAGAGGAAGCTCTGCACATGTGAACCTGGGCTGAAACTTTCTGCCTTAAAGATCCACGTCTCATTTAATAAAGAGACACACATTGATAGGATCTACTTATGCTTTAATTATGCAGCAGTGATATTAAGAACCTCATTAATTTATGCACTCATTTTGCTTTCATTTCCTTCCTGAAATGGCTGCTTCCTCTGAAATGTTTATATTAGCTCAGTGTTATAGTTGATGTTTTTCTTTGAAAATGAATATATATATATACTGTATATATATGCATATATACAGTATATATATAGTTACAACAACTTGATATCCATCATTACGGTACAGTTGGATGCTTTCACCCTCAACATTTAAAAAGTCAAAGTCTCCCCAGTGTCTCCATCAGGATGTTTGTTTCTGCACCTTCCCTGCAGCCTGAACCACTGGAACAATGTGCCTCAAAGTGTTTCTGCACTGTTAAAAAGTTTGAACTAATGTAGCTTGTGAATTATGCATCCCATTCATTTTTAAAGCACACCCATAAATGCATTATTCAGTGTTGCAGAGAGCCTAGTGTTCATTCATACAATTAAAGCTTCAGTGGAACAATGACATTTTAGTCCATGAATGGTTAACCACCAGCACTGGAGGCTCCAACTAGCCAGCCATCACTAATCATTGGGGAAAGGACAGACTGTTTTCTCTTCACCGCCCTCAGCTGAACTTAACTCAAACGCTCCACTAATGAGCCAACGCCTCCTCTCTGGATTATCCACTCTCTTACGAAGTGGTGTCAATTGCACGGCCAGAAGACAACTCTCCGGGGAGCTTTAATGAACAGAGCGGACGGATTCTGCTTATCTTAAAGAGACCCTGAGGCCAAAGGACAAAGGAACCGCAGCTACTGGCCTGTGAACGTGACGCCAAATTAATCCGGCTGTCGTGTGCTGTGGTGAAATGATTGCCCTTGGACAGTCTAAGAGGGGTCAGTCACCTGAAATGGTTTTCACTTCATAGTGGACTCTGGCTTTAATGTGCTTGAGAATGCAAATAATGATGAAACGGATAGATAAGTTCTACTTAAGCCCAGCCTCTTAAATATGAAAGATGAAAGGAACGACCTTTAAATAAACCATAAACTTTAAAATGGACAATAGAATTGGAGAAGAGATGAGGAAATGGCAAATATAACTTGGTGAAATGTTTATTTTCTTAATGACACTTTGAAATCTGGATCTTTTTAATCTTTATTCTGTACTCATTTTCCATCAAATTTTACTAACATTAAAATTCCTCTCTGAGTTATTTTTAATTTATCGAAAGTTAAAATAAAGAAACCCAGAAAGTGAAAGCATGAAGATAATTGAGGATTCACAACTGTCTATATTGTTTTAACACATTAAAACTATAAACCTCGGTGCATTTTAATTGGGTTTTATGGTAAGAAACTACAAAAAGTAGTTTCTACAAACAAAAATGCATATCTGCCCCTTTACTCCAATGTCCCCAAGTAAAATCATGTAGCTGATTGCCTCCAGAAGTCTCCCAGCTAGCAAACATAGTTCACCTGTGTGTGATTTGATCACAGTATAAATCCAGCTGTTTTGTTTTGTCCTCAGACATTTGTTACATAATGTGCAAGACTCACCAAACACTACAATGATCCAAATCAAAGCATCAGATCAACAACAAAAAGGCCAAAAAAAGAATAAAGGTACTGCAGAGGTCTCATTGAAGCCCAGATCTCAAATTGTGTTGGTGGAACTATAAAAAAGCTAAGCAAAAACGGGTAGGCAGCAAAAAATGTATGAATTGAAGTCATGTTGTTAATGAAAGAGAGCTTCAAAGACTGATAGTAATATAGAAATGTAGAAACTGATGACTGGGGGTTATTGCTGCTAAAAATAAAGCAAAACATTTCAGTATGTTGACTTAAAAATATAATTTATCAATTCAGTGTGGCATGTCAGGTCATGTACCAAAACCTGCTCACTAAATTTACAATAAACAGAAAAACCTCTTTTTAAACACTGGACATTTGCAAAATGGGGTTGTACGTTTCTATCACACTATTGCTGGAGACAGTTCAAGAATTTTTAAGGTGATTACAAAATCCAGTACATTTCAGGAAGGAAGTTTTATTTTATCAGACATTCCTGGTCCTTTTGCTTGACTGCATCATACACACCATCTACTTCTGGATCGTCATCTGCTGAACTCTGACCTCAAGCCATTTCACCAGCCACTCTGCAACACCTCTGAAACACACACACAACCTCAGACGGTAAAGTCAAACCTCGTTTATCCACCCGACTCGGCACAAAAGTCCTGATTTGTTTCAGTAAGCTGGTCCTCTGCTTTGGGGGGTTGAAGCTGAAGGCAGTGGAGAGAAACCGGTTTAAGATGGGACATGTTTAAAAAAAAAAAAAAAAAAACAGTAAAGAGATGTCATTCAGGAGACTTTACAGAAGTTCATTTAATTCCAAAGATTTGTGTAGAGGGAAGAGCTCGTACAAACACTTCACTGTACATATAGATTTACACTGTGTGGGACTGAATGGTCTCACCCTGCAGTCCCAACTCCTGTATCCTTGACAACCAGGCTAGTCTCCATCCCAGCTCCACTCCGATGCTCAGCTTGCATGTGTTTGCTCCAGAGAGTTAAATTAAACCAGTCAGAGAGACTAATATTACTATGAACAAACAATGTTCTAATACTTTACTTATTAAGGACACATTTAGGAATGCAGAAAACGAACTGAGCAGCAGCCGAGCTTTTCTATGATGGTGGATGTGGAGCTGGGATGCAGGCTGGCGCAGAACAGTTGAGGATTTCCATCAGTTGTAGTTTCACTGAACGTTGCTCAGTCGGTGAGAAGAACCACAAGCTGGAGATCTTAGCGGCCGAGCCGACGTGGAGAGGCAGGGAAGGCCTACCTGAAATGTGTCCCTTAATTTTTTATTCTGATAATAAAATCAAAAAGTTTGAAAATAAAACAACAGTTCATATATAAACTCTTTCAGGTCCTTGTGGATCATTGAAATGGTTTTGTTCTCATTCTTCTTCACTCTCATTTTCGTGCTCCATGTCTTCGTCTCCGTTCGCTTTGGGCTCCGTTCTGCTGTCTGGATCCTCATCTTCTTCATCACCTTCGTCTTCCTGCATTGCCTCCTCTTCTTCCCAGTGCTGAGACAGAAAGAAGAAGAAGGAAAATAATTTCAGGGATGATCTGAAAATCTATTATAGAAAAATGGTGTTTTGATGAGTCAGTTCAACTTACATCAGAGTCTTCATTGGGAAAAGCTTCGTCACCAGAGGCCTCCTCTTCGTCAGATGACTCTGCAAAAGGGCAAACAAAGGAAAGTGAATGAGCTGCAGGGCTTTCATCCTGAATGTCTGGAAACCAGCCGTCCCTCATGAAGAAAAAAAAGGGCTCAAAGTGTTAGCATTTGCATTTCAATGTGGCCGGGCCATTTTGTAATGACAGTACGCTGTTATTTGATGCCAACACAGTGATGCTGCTGCATATTCTGCAGCTTTAGGTCCCAATAAACAGAGACAAGACTGTAGAAGGAGGTAGCCATTATCATTACTGAAGAAACGTAAAACTACCACTACATGGGATTTAAATGCACTCCGTTACTGCTCCGCTACCCCACAGTAGTGAGGAGACAGAACAGTATCAGCCTATAAAGATATGACTGCTCTGGAAAAAGAAAGATGACATAAAAATCAAGGACAAACTGACTAAACCTCCCCCCAATAAAAACCAAAAAACATAAGTACTCTAGCTTTTTTTTAAGTAACTGAATTTAAAAAAATGAACTCTTAAGCTTCAATGAAAACTTAAACACGTTTCCAGACTGAAATATCAGAATTATTTTTGGCCCTTTTGTTTACCAGACTGCTGGTTTAAACAGGTTTCCTAATAGTCTGGCGGGCCTCCAGGCTTTAGCTGCCCACCGCCAGGCTAAGCTTTGTTTATTTTATGTAGGTTTTTTTTTTTATGCACCAGTAACAGGGACAGTAAAAGCGGATTAAGCTAGGTTTGTAGTTGATGCATTAAACTGAGCTTGTGCGCCTTCAAATTTCTTTTAACTTTTTAAATATTTTAAGACAGACACACTGAACTGCTGGTGGATTGCCTTAGCACCGCTACCACCAGGATTAGCAGGTTTTCTGGGGGAAACCCTGCTGGGTTACAACGTTTGAATGCATCCATTCTTTAACACACCTGAATCATATAAATAGTTAGTGACCGGGCCTTTGCAAAACTTTTTGACATGCCAAGGACGTAATTCAGACTTCTGTTTCAGGTGTGCTAAAGCAGAGATGAATCCAAAAGTTGCAGGAAAAGGGCACTAAAGACCCCTGGTTTAAACAAATGTAGACTTTCTGCAAATTTACAGCTGATGTAAAAAGTGTTCTCAGCCTTTAAATAAATACAAAACCTACAAGTGTCCATATTTAATTCCCTGGCTGAATGGACAGACAGATGTCGCAACAGGGCATCTAAAAAAAAGATGAATGAAAGACTGAAATGGACAGATAGCTGAATCAATGAAAATAAAACATGCAGGAGAGAGGGAGTACTGTTGGCTCAATGGATGACAGAGTAGACAGATGAATTAGGAATTGGAAGAACAGCTGACCCAAAGCACAGCAGAACTGACTAATGCACCACAGATTAGTGGCCAACGGGATGACCCTAAGGACTGAGGGCCAGTTGGATGCCTACTCTACTGAAGAACTGAATCAACGGACCAGCAGACTGCTGGCTTAACAAACAGATGGACAGACTCTTCGATGGACGACCAAACGAGTGGACTGCTGGCTGAAAGGACAGAGCTTTACAAATGGACTGAAGGCTAAGCAGACTACTGACATGAGTTGACTGAAAGGAGCTGAAGGGACACAAGCTGATAGATGAGATCAACACACGAAAAAATAAATCAGCTTGGGGTAAAAAGCAAAAGAAGTAAGATCCTTCCTGTTACCCGTGTAATAACTCAGCACAGAAACAGTTCTGGATTTATTTATATCCTGATAAAGAAAGAGTTGATAATAAGGCAACTATAAGGATCTCTATGAAACCAGTGTACTGGTGGGAGAAGCTTGTTTTAAAACCTTCATACATTTACAATGCAGAGAACAGGACATAGAATATAATCTAAAGTTTCCCTGTTCTAGTTTTATTTTCTATAATTATCTAAGACAGGAAAACACAGAAATCTCAGACGTTGCTCTTTTTATCTCTCTTTCATGACTCTGAAAGCCGTCCTTAAATTGAACACTGGAGTTATCATGAAGCAGCTTTTAATTAGAAGAATCAATAAATGGCTTTGACTAAAGTTTGTACAAACTTAAGGCAATGTGGGAAAGTATTTAAAGTCAGATTCAGATACAAGCATTATTATAGAGTGAAATTATTTTATAAATCTAATCTGATACAGACTCCTTGCATGTATATCAGGCTAAAGCCACTGATAAAACAGAACCTTTACACAGATTTTTAGCTTGCAGAAGGAAACAATGTTACTAGATAGTACACAATTCAGATAGTTGTCTCTATTTATGGGATTATAATCTTTAGATTCAAACAGATAGGTTTAAACTTATGAGCAACAACACAAGAGAATCAGGGCTGTTTGAGTCTATTTCCTTTGGAATGTCAATATGGAAAAAAAACAAACTAAAACAGCATTATAACCCTTCAGGAATCAGATCTTTGGCTTCAAATTTTATATTTTAGGAAATTGTTTTTGGACCTTTTTTTATGAACAGAAATTATCAGCCATTACATTTATGAAGGTAATGATGACAGCAAAATGAAGAACCCAACTACAGTCAAGTCAATGAATGAATTCATTTTTTTAACTTCACAAATATTTGGATATTTAATCTCACAATGGGGCTATTTTTAATTGTAGCAATTGTATCTACATGATAATCAGATTTTCATCATTAATTCAGTTTGGGGGGATTTTAACCACAGTAATTGAGTTCACTGAGTGATTCAGCACTCAGGAAGGCTCGAAGCTTCCTGTCATGCTCCCATGCTGAACTCATAATAAACTCAGTGCAGCAGCAGCAGCAGCAGCAGTGATACAAAGGGGAAAGAAACTTCCTCTTCCTGCTCATCAGCTTCTTTCATTAGCAGTTTTTTGTTAAAATCCTGGACCAGTGGTGGTGGGAGGTGTAGCGGGAGAGGAACTCTAGGCTCAGGTTAATTATTTCAGCAAAGCTCGTTTTCTCCTGCCACGTGGTTCAATTAAGCACTTCATACAGTAAGGTAATGAGAAATGAGAGCCAACAGAGCGCAGACTTGTTGCTCCACTCAAAGGAGACATGGACGGTTGGGTTGCCAGGCAACAAGAATCATGTTTGCATGAACGATGGACGAGTCTAAGGTCTTTGAGTCAACTACGGGATGATGAAAGGTCAGAAGCTGGTGTCTAAAAAAAACAGATGAACTACACCTGAAATAAAGTTTTCATTTGAATCCTCCTGAGTTACAGAAAGGAGGTTTTGATGAGAGAGAACTGTTCAGAAAGAAAGGCACAAAAGGAAACAGCTGAAAAACACACTTGGATTTCACACTAACCTTCCTCATACACCAGTTTAGCTGTATGGTCGACATCTGACACAGCGTTTCTGTCGTCGTTTGCTGCCACCTAGTGGACAAATGAGAGAAGGCATTACTAAGAAACTATTTCAGAAACTGACTGGTTGAGGAAACGGAAGATCTCGGTTTGCAAAGTCATTCTGATGCACAACAAACACTATGATTATATTTTCTGATTCCTGATAGGAAAAAATATGGGACGTTCTACATACGAGTGTAAGCCCATCAAACTCACATTTAAGCCCATGTTATTAATTGCAAACAAATAACTATCAAAATATAAAAACAAAAGTATAAATTGATATGTTAATTGGTTTATCCGCTCTAATTTTTACTGTCCATTTGTCACAGGAAAAACAGATTGACGCACGGATAGAGCTGCAATTTAGACCTTGGAGCAGACATTTAAAAAATATCCTTTAAAGAAAAATCGAGAAATTCATTGATTTAAAATATTGGTTTTGACATGTTTGGTGCAAGTGAAGGAGAGGCAAAATTCAACAATTTCTTTTATGAATCAAAACCAAAAGCTATTTTCTGGATATTGGAGTCAAAAGGGCAAATTGAGGAGGACTTGGATTCTCGACATCTTGACCTCAATAAACCAAATGGCAAGGGAAAGAATAATTCATGATTAGCAATGCTAATTAATGTCAATCAGTGATGTAACCATCAGAAACATAAATAAAAAAATTATAATAATCTACCAATATTACCAAATCATAGAACTAAAGAAAAATAAGGTTGTTCTGCTGTAGTCACTGTATGTTTCTGCACAGTTTGGCTAATAAATAATATATATAAAAAAAAGGTTATTTTGAAAAGCTCACAGATTGGCTGTGTATACATTTTATGTATGTTTCAGGTATCACTGAAAGCAACTGATGCTTTTCTTTGAGGAGTCAGATGTAACATGACTTAAAAATACTTTAGTCCCCTTACCTGGGTTGTTAGGAGATGCAGCTTCCCGTGCAGTTTTGTCAGTTTGTGGAACATCTTCACTCTGCTCTCGATCATGTGATACAGGACACCCAGCTGGGTAACCAGGTCCGGCAGCTGCATCAGAGGGCAGAAACAGTGACGTGTTAATGGCTGCTGGCTTTAGACGTCAAGAAGAGGAGAAGGAAAAGATGGACTTACGGATGCCAGGTATGATGTGTGGTGCACCAGGACCGCCTTGAGCCACCGTACCATCATACACGCCCTGCAGGAAGGAACAACAGGCTTTATGTCAAATCACAGGACCTTGACTTTGTCATGAATGGGAAAAGGCTGCAGAGAAAATGTCTTGAACTTACACTAAAGGGTTTCCCTGGAGCCTCGTTGTTAGCTGTGAAAGACAGAGGATGAGTAACTACTGCTACTGAGATGCAGGTTTGTGTCTCTAGAGTTCAAATGAAGCTTAGTGGCTCTCACCTCTTCAACCAACGGTATGACAGCAGGCAGCGGTAATCGAGCAACCGTCTTTTTTATTTCCGCCTCTTTACGGGTCTGGAAAACTTTCTGCAAGAAAAAAAAATACATATTGTTTTACTTAACTGACCATTGAACTCTCTGACTGGTGTTTAATTACTAATGAGCATGTTGAAAACGTCTGAATACGTACATTTAGGATGTTGGCGTCCTTGCTCTCCAAGCCCTGCATCAGCAGGACCGCATAGTTGTCCGTCTGCAGCGAGGCCGTTGCTTTAGGAGCGCCTTTCTGGCTGGAAGATGCTTCAAGGTCTATTTCACCGAGCCGCTCCGCTATGGACATCTGCAAACAAACATGCATGGATGCAGTAAATCCAAGCAGAGAAGATTCCTCATTAACATGCTCCGTGTCTGTGGTGACGATCCTACCTCTTTGTTGCCTGCGTCTTTTTTCCTCTTTTCCGTTCCCTGTGGAGCCGACACTACTGGAGCTTTGTGACCGGGCAGCCCCGGAATCAAAACTTTGCTCTTGGCGTTGACGATTGGAGTTTTCACCTGAACAAGTTGGATTTAGTGAACAGATTATGAATCTGGAAACAATAACCTGCTGAAAACTTTTCTCTACCTCAAATCAAAAACAGAAGAAAAAAAATAAGGGCTGGTTACCTTAGAGACAGTGGTCTCCATAGAAAGGGACAGGTTGGTCTTAAGGTCTCGAGCCAAACAGACATGTCTCTCTGCCGTGTTGATCTCCTGTGTAGGTGGAAGAATAACAGAAGAAGGTAATCAGACCACCAGAGCAGAGTTTTAGACAAAAACATTGAGGTGTAATCACAACTCTTCCTAAAAAGAGTGAGTGGCAGGTCTTGATGTTTTCTATTGTGATTTCTATTAAACCTCTGTGTAAATTCTTTTATCTGACCAAACAGCACACACATGCATTACGGAGATTTTTTTACTTTTTTCTGTGAAATTATAGCATCAAAATGAATATCTTCCACTGAAAAGACAAAAAGTGGAGTTACAAAAACAGATGGAACAGTTTTAGTTTCATGTGACTGAATCCCAGTCATCATAAAATTTCTTTGCAAAGGTTTGGTCTGTGAAGTTCAAGGAAAAAAAATCTATGAATGCAAATAAATAAGAAAAAATGACAAGACTCTGGATAAGTAGAAAAAATGGGTAGATGATTTTAATTTCATTCAAATGTTTTATTCTCTGAACAATGTGCCCAAAAGGAATCTAAGTAAAATGCACAAAACAAACAAATTTACAAAAAATGTTTTATAAAAAAAATTAGAAAAACACTAATAACCAGCATTTATTTACATCTTTCAGAGGCAAAGGTTTAGTGCCATCTGGATTTGTACCACAGTTCACTAACTGGAGTCACATTACCAAAATCAATTAAAAACTTCATTTAATTGTGACAGATAAAAACATCCACTTACTGCGTTCTCCATAACGGGTTGCAGATAGTTGCCGTATGCGAGCAGCACCGACCGCGGATCGGCTCCGAGGGCAGCGGCCAGCAGCGGGATCGGCATCGGGGACTCCTTCGTGTCAGACATCTGCACCGAACACGATGGTGACAGCGGCTTCTTACAAGGCCTGTGTGGACATCTTAAGTTAGATCTAGCGGTATTTCCTACGACCCAAGGATTAAATGAGAACAAATCCAACACTTTGAAATCATCTTTACGTTTTTAATGTTAGGCTAACCCATGTAGCTCCATAACATTTCCCCTCTTAAGCAGGCTTTTTTATAATAATGCTGGAGCAGATAAAAATTTACTGAGTTCTAAGTCACTTTTCACATGTGCCTCCTTAAATTATTCCAGGGTTTTTTTGCACATAAGATTTAATATGAACTAAGATGTTTCTTCTAACCACTTTCAGGTTTTCCCACCATTTAAAGGATGAAACAGGACTTACCCATTTAAAAAGTGTTCAAACAGATGCAGCTGTCCGTCCTTACACACTACTGCCAGCCTCACAGCCTGCAGGGAATAAAAACATGCAAGTCAGGAGTGAACAGAAAACACAACAATATATTCCTTGCAGACGCATTATGCCAGGCTCCGACCTCTTCCTTGCTGCTGGATGTGATGAGGTCGACGTGTTGGGGTTCATCCGTCAAAGTGAAGGAAACCACAGAGTTTTTGTCCTTGCCATCTTCTCGTACTTGCCTGGACATCAGACACACACGGCCAGGAGCAATTTATTAATTCAGCCGTTTATCAAAACATGCTGACCTGTGATATCCAGCTTGATCCTATTAAACTTGAGATGACAATAGACTTTCGATGAATGTTTCACGCTTTGACTTTTAAAAGATCCCCAGGCTGGGTCACATTTCACAGGAACTGGGCTCTGTACCCAGATTAGTCTTGATGGATGTTCCACTTTATGCTCACTGATCTGATCTCTGCTGCTACTGGTTAAAAACCGGAGTCTAAAGGTTAATCATAATCATATTTACATCAGTTTTTGGGTCATGATTCCATATAGCCACATTAGAACTGAAAATAGAAACGAATGGAATCAGTGAGTTTCTATCTAATGTAAAGCAAACTTCTAAAAACAAGATAAAATATAAAATAGGTCATGTACAACAATGCAGAACTTGTGTACTGGAAAAATTTACTATACCATAAATGAAAGAGTAAAGGTCACAGCACCAACAGAACAAAATCCACTTATTTCTTCTGGACCAGATAATATGAAGGCAAATAGTTGAGCTTAAGCATGTAGCCTAAAGCATTTAATACCTTGAAAATTATACCTGCACAAACCAGCACTAACATTTCTCACTATTTTGTTAATTTACAAGACTGTGTAAGTGCTCACTATATCAAAGCAATGTCAATACTGCATTGCTTCAGTGTGGAGAGCTTCAGATGTTAGCTTCATCCACTCATTTGCCGTAGTGATGGTTACAGATAAACTACATGAACGCTTGTCAGCATCCTCTTCTGGTTCAGAGGTCACCTGTGACTTTCACTGTTTATTCCAAATACACAACCTGTTACCCCTAAAGGCAATTTTTTTTAAAGAGAAACAATTGTTTCCCATTGTCATTGCTCTGTGCTCAGAGTCTATATTTTGTCAGACTCAACAACCAATTGCCTGTTGAGATTGATCTAGTTTCTCCTTAACATTTTTAAGTTGTTGTGAGATAGCCGTGGTGAGGATCAAATCCTTCTGGCTTTCAGGAGGAAAACAGTAGATTGTCGCATTCACTGAGCAAATTGTAATGAAGTTCGGTAAGATGGGATGGTTCAGGGTTTAATGTGGTTAGGTATGTCATCTGGATTCCTAAATATAATATTTTGAAACTCAGTTTGTTATTCTGACGTCGTCTTAAGGTCAAAAGCCCAAAAACTTCCCAACATCATGGACTATACTGTGGTGAGTTAGAATAGTCTAACTCACGGCATATTTCCCAGTGGGCCAGGGTAGAGCCTGAAATTTACTGAACATCTACCAACATAACCCAAATTCAAGCATTCAAGGTTCTCATTAACTCACCAAACACTGAGCAGTCGATCGTGTGCTGCTCCTGACAGGAAGTAAAGGCCGTTGCTGTCGGGAGGCCGCGTGGTGGCAAATCGCAAGGTCGTTACAGCTGTGGAGTGGCCTGTGAATTTCTGCAAAGAGAAGAACCCACCGCAGAACTCATCAAAAAGACAGAACCGTATTATTCTCACTAGGCTCCAGCACAGACTTTATAGATAAAATAAAACCTTTAGAATGAGAACACTCACCCTGTAGACCACCTTCGTCTCTAAATCCCACATTTTGATCACGTGTCCAGCCGAGAGCAGAAGTTTCCCATCGGGGCTCACGCATAAACTGGTCACTGCTGCTCGGTCTGCTTTCCACTTACTGTTTGGACGAGAAAAAAAAGAGAGGAAAAAACAGGGAGGAGATTTATTAATGAGGTGGAGTTATCACAGGCAGTGAGTTTTGATCCAAGTGTTTAAGACGCAGTTTTGACTTTCCACTTGATTTTTACCGCAAAAAAAGACAAATGTCATCAGAAGCTATCTACGTTCATCACACTTTCTTTGCTCAAATTAGAAGCAGAAAATAACTCTAAGAGAACAACCAGTGTCCTTCTAGCTACTCTGTTCCAGTAGCAACTTAAAACTTACAAAAAGTCACCACTAGAGAAGTGCAACTGTAAGGATTTTGCCGTACAAGTAAAGCATGAGAGACGAGAAACATTAACCGTGAGCAGCTGCCTGTTTTTGGTACTTTTCTGGGTGGGTGATTTTATTTGTGCCTCACAAAATAAGTAGTTTTAAATCCCAAAACTCTAAAGAATTAACTCCTTTTTTCTCCACAAATATCTGTAAATGGCCAATATAGTTATATGAGTTTAACTTAGAATAGAATAGAATTACTTTATTCATCCCAGCAGGGAAATTATTTCGCAGTTACAGCAGCATAGAGACAAGACACACAACATCCACCACTGAGTAGCAATGTAGACAAAATAAAATAAGAATAAAATATAACATGCTGTCAATATAAAAAGCAGCTTAGAGTAGATCTTGCAAGGATTCAAAATGCAGAACAGAATGTATATGTAAATATATGTACAGCAAGTGTGCCACAGTGCAGTTGTGCAAAATTAGACTGATTAGTGCAGAACAGTGATTTAGCTTTTATTGTACAGTGAGATGGCATGTGGGAGGAAGGATTTCCTGTATCTGTCCCTACGACAGCGGAGCTGGAGCAGCCTATGTGAGAAGGTGCTCTGCTGTCTGTCCACTATGTTGTGGAGAGGGTGCTGTTTATTGTCCATAATAGACAGAACCTTCTTCAATGTCCTCCTCTCCACCACAGTTTCCAGGGACTCCAGCCTTAGTCCCAGTACAGAGCCAGCTTTCCTGATGATTTTGTCTAGTCTATTAGAGTCGCTGGCTCTGATGCTGCTTCCCCAACACACAGCAGCAAAGAAGATGGCACCGGCAACAACACTGTGATAGAAGGTCTCCAACATCTTGCTGCACACATTGAACACATTTGAAGACACAACTTAGTAGATCCAGAAGAAATGGAGGGAGCGGTGAATGATTCCTACCCTGGTCCTGCAGTTCAATTATACTTTCAGAGTGATTTATCCACCAACGTACTTCAGGAACAAATCGTTCTGATATATATTTTTAAATGTTAGCTGAACAGAGTCAATATGCTAGAAGGGCAGATTTTGAACTGAGGTAGAATACAGAAAAAATAAATAGCACCCAATAACAATTCAATTCAGAAATACTTTATCCCAAATTTAAATAAAATATTCTTATAACTTATATCATCCAGGCATCTTAAGAGAGTCCCTGTGGATGTTGATGCTGTGGGAAGGAAGAATCTCCAGTAGCAGTCAGTGTTACAAAAAAAAAAAGAAAAATCAGGAAGACCTCTGAGGACAGTTGGTATATGACAGTCTCATGGCTGTTGTGACATGGCAACAGCTCAATTTCCAGGCAGCAGAGATAATATTCCACATTAACATGTTCAGGATGTCACCATGAGTTGTCGCAAGCACTGATATTCCAGCTCCTTTGTTTTTGCTTCTTATCTTTAAATTTCTGTCTGGCTGTATGGTTAGAAAGCCGAGGAGAGTGATGCAGTTTATTCAGGGATGTGATCCTTGTCCATTATGATCGATGGAAGAGATGGTTTGAATTTCCTCCTCCTCTTTTTGCTCTGCATCTACAGTGTATGAAGCCTCCTTTTCAACTCTGGTTGGATTTGGGGTTGTAAGTCAGCCATTATCTGAGCTTCTGAGATGCTAATCAGATGCTCCCAATTGCAAAAACACCACACAGTTGCCACAGTCATGTGTTATCATGTCTGAAACAAACAATGTACGAGCAAAAATCCGTCCAGCTGCACAGGATCCCAAATCAGAGGGAACAATTACCCAAACATGCAATGACTTAAAAAAAAAAAGTCTACAGATAGAACAAACCAGACTTAACATAACAGAGCTACTTCAACATGCTGTTACCATGAGCGGAGCAATTCTATAATAAAATTTATTTTATAATGAATTAAAAAATATATCAACAGAATCTTCTCCAACTATATATTTTCTACTGAGTCAGCTCTCCTCTCCCACCGTCTTCACCCTGAAGGTACTGCATCTCAAAAGGAGGAGCAGCCACTGACCTCCGTGTCTTCCCGGTCTGCAGGTCCCACTCCACGATGTTTGTGTCGTCTGAGCCGCTGTATAACAAGCTGTCTTCTGGATGCCAGTGGACACAGTTCACTCCTCCACTGTGACCTCCGTCCTACCAGGGAAAAGTATTAAGGATTTAAAGTCCGAAAAATATTTTAGAGGATGCCAAAAGACAGACAATTTACACAGTCTGTACAGAAACAGAAACTGAGCTTATATCAGTCTAAAAATTTCTCCTGCATTTATCTTTTTAAACAGTGCAGTTTTCTACAGTAAACATGCAAGCTTTCAGTGGAGAATTCTGCAAGGTCAGACATATCAACGCTTCAGGTTACAGCTTGGACTAACATTGTAGTACAGAATAATTTCTGTGTTTACCAGAGTGCAGTGCAGGGATCCCTTCGCTGTACTGTAGATGAGGACAGTTCCAGCTGCTGTGCCCATAGCCAACAGATCAGCCTTCTCCTCCACCTGGGCTGCCTCTGATTTCCTCTTCTTCCTCTGAGGCCCCTCCTAAAAGCAGATTTGTAACAAGAAAGAGATTGTCTCCAAATCACAGCAACTTGTGTTTAAATTCTCAGGTCATTTTTGCACCAATAAAGAGAGAAAAATAAAAACAAAATGTTGACTTATAATTTACATTACCAAACACACCTGACCAAGAAGTCAGTCAGCATTCTGGAGTGAATATTCTTTGGTTTTGATAAACCAAAGAATATTGGTTTATCAAATATACCAATCTATATTGGTATATTTGATATCTATATACATACTATCTATATACTAGATTGTATATAGTATATAGACTATCTATATACTAGATTGTATATAGTATATAGACTATCTATATACTAGATTGTCCCTTTGGTCAATCTAGTACTTCACACACACATTTTGGAATGTTTCTTTTAAATACAAATGTACATCACAAATACGGAATTTAAATTTATAAATATATATATATATATATATATATATATATATATATAATATATACATAACGTTCTGGATGATTTTTATTTAAAACTAGAAAGTTTCAGGTAAGCCATATTATATCCAGAAAAATTATTTTGGGTACTGGCAGTTTCACCTCTTCATCATTTTATCCTTTTGTAGTTTGATAAGGAATGTTTTACAGAAACCCTACATAATGTTTTTACCCACAATAAGTATTAGAAGTGATTTACTTCAATCTATTGTAAGGAAATGTAATGTTACTCTGATTGATCACATTTAATTCTAGGCGGTTCCTCTGGATTTTTTTGTGATTTACCCCCAGCTCAAAAATCTGTCACTTCATAAGAGTTAACTTACATCCACTGAGATCAGAACCACAATGAATGGAAACAGGGTGTAATATAAAATCCAAGTTCTTCTGTGAGATTTAAATATTTTTCTCAACAATTCATAATCAATGATACTAAACCACAAACAGGAATAAACTGACAATTATTAAATCCAGGCTTATGGTGGTTTCTCTACTGGGTAAGGCAACAAGTGGGCACAACATGCAAATAGAGACTGACAATTTTTTACAATCATTTACACAATCAATATAGCTATCTTCTATCATTTATGATTTAGGATCGATTTAAGCATCCTAAATTTACACGCATCATAGAGGTTTCGGAAAATCTTCCTATCACTTTCCAGATCCTCTACTTCCACCTCATCTTATCCCAGGCATTATTAACAACAGATAAACTTAATGTCAATTAGTTGACATTAATAAGCTTCAAAACTTTACTGTATACCATTTGAAAGCGCCCCACGCACTTCATAAACACCTCATGCTGACTCTAATAACGATTTTATATAATTAACAACATAAAAACAAAGTATTGAATAACAAATAGAAGTCTGTTATAGTCTCATAACCTTTAGAAGAAGGTTAAACTGTAAAATTGTAACAAGACGATGTCCATGGTTTTTGTGACTACCATGTGGAGTAACATGTGCGTTTGCGCAGCTAGTCGAGTTGAAGCACCCTTGCTCCAGCTATAACATATAAACTGTCTGGAGTAACACCGATGCCAACTCTCAATCTTTGTATTCGCTTTATCTAAACAACAAGTCGCTTACTTCATGATTTGGGGTGAAGTAAACACCAATTTAAGTCTCTTAGGCCTGCCTAGCTGCAGCAGCTAACAGCGGGCTCTCCTACCTTCACTGTCCGGCATGGTCCCCAAGCTACGCACGTACAGGTGGCGCTTAAATGGGCTGAAGGCACATATTCTTGGTGAAGGGTTTTACTGTCCGTGTTCCAGACCCGAAGTCTGCCATCCTGGGCACACACGGCTAAGTACTGTCGCGATTTGGGTGAAAAAACGCACGGGAGCTTCAGCGAGAGGCTAACACCGTCCGTCGCCATTTCTGCAGCGCTAATTTGGGTCTGCTACGTGCTTACACAAACCACGTGTGACCGTGATAGGACATGCGCACTAACGCGTCACGGGTTCCGACTTCTCATTGGCTGCTGCTAGACAACAAACAGTGTTCAACCCACAGAATTCAACCCACATAGGAAATGAGACGTAAACACGTCCGCCATATTGTTAGTGGCATTCGAGGCTGAAGATTTAAAATTTATTTTATTATCATTCAACGCTATCTCAAAGAAACAATGCACAGCAAAATTACGTTGCAGATTTTCACATTTTGCTCACATAAAAACATATAAGAACACCCCACCACAAGTATAATAGATAAATAGCTTTCAACAAGAGCAGACTCTAAATTAAGCTCAACAATTTCTCATAAGTCGTATCATTTACATCAATGTCTTTACTAATGAAGAGTCAGTAACAAAGAGTTGAGCCTGGAGGTGACTAAAGATATTGAAGAGCATCTAATATCTGAACTAAGAAAAAAATGCATTTTTGAGGACATGTCCTGGCTTGTCTGGTCAAACTAAAACTGAAACGTTTTGGCCAAATGACTATTGCTGTATTTTGTGATAAAATAGGGAAACTGCCATCCAAATCTCAAGATATCAGAAAGAAGGGCTTCCAAACAGACAATGATTCCAATCATTTGCCAACTATTTTCAAAGTGGCTAAGCAACACAGCCAGTGTTTTACAGTAAAGCCCTGATATCAGTCCCAGAAGAAAGTTCAGACGTGTAAAGGTTTGGGTGAGCAAGTCTAAACAGACTAAATTGCAGCTCTGTCAGGAATTGATAGCGGTGGGTAGAGTATACTCACAATTGTAAACGAATAAGAATTACTTTAACATATTTTCACTCAGCTGTCCAAGAAATAAAATAGTATTTTTTAAAAGGGTTCTCTGGTGCTAACTCATCTAATATTCAAAAGTAATATCATCATACAGGAAAAATAAATATTACTTTAAGTGCAAATTCTGGTATTTTAAAGAATAAAATGAAGAAAATTAACACCAAAAAATAGCATAATTACAAAACAAATTCTGGCAGAACAAAAACTTTTCCTAATCAGAATACTTACAGTAGTAGGTAATGTGTATAACCTACTGTAATAGGTAATGCTTATTATACACCTTACAACAGGGTAAGGTGTATATAATTTTTGCTTACTTACAAAATTTGTGACTGCACCTAAAATAAATCGTAACAGAAGTAGATTTTGGCACACATGCTCAATTATTTCATTGATTTACTTTCCAATGTAAAATAAGAGACTTGCGCTGCTGATGTCATCCTATCACAACAAACAGAGTTCAACAGTTTTGCAAAACTATCAATTCAAAATGCCAAAATATGGCGGTGAGATTGACGTCTGAAATGAAATAACTATTTTCTATTGAATTATTTTGTTTAATAATTATTAATTTATCTTTGGAATAACATCAATTAGAACAATATTTTAAATGTATAAAGATAAAATGGAAAAAAAAAGCCTCTCAGTAAATACCGCCATCTGCAGGCAAGATTGAAGTACTGCTGCAGGCGCTTGTTTATGACGCTAGTCACACGTGCTTTTAGAAGCAAAGACCTCCTTCCTCGTGCAAACACGCGTTAACTGTTAGTTATTTCAGTGTAAGTTAACTTTAATAACGCACTTTAATAACGTATTTCTGTTTTTAGTTTTTTTTTATTATCTTGCATGTCCCTGTGTACGTCTCTATCTGGCTACAGAGGGGATTCTCTCAGAGGGATTCTCTCCTTTAGTTTCTGTGAAAGATTTGGCAGTGATGACTGTGCATGCAACCCAAAGATGTATGTATTTGCACAGACTGGTGACAGCTTGCAAATCAATTCAGACTCACAGCAGGAACAGAGATGTGTTTGAGAAACTCGTGAAAAGTCCTTGCAACAGAACTTTTTTCACTGCTTCTGTGAGATCTAATGAGAATGATGGACAGAGCAAAGACTCCTTAAAACTAACTCCCAAGCAGGCAGAAAAACAAGATCTCCTTTTCAGGAGGAAGCGGCCCCTGTCCCCTTTGGAGAGGATAAGCAGTCTGCTGCCCCAGGATGTTTTGAGCCCAGAGGTGATGCATCTGAGGGAGCAGGAACAGCATGAAGAGGATCCACAGAGATGTGATCCAGAGACAGTCACTGATGAAGAAGATCTGGAGACACACAGTGGCCATGAGGTAGGAGAGGAGCCAAAAGCTGCAGCATTTCACCATGCAGAGGGGCATGTGTACCCCAATCTCCTAGGGGAGAGCTTGCTCACCTTTGGGGAGCTGCTTATTGCTGAGTACAGAAAGAAGAGACGGGTGGAGTTCAGGAAGATGTTCCAGCTTCAGCCAGGGGCCCGCCTGCAGAGCAGCTGGGGAATCATCAAGCATGACGATATCGTTGGGCAACCGGCAGGCAAATTCTTGAAGACAGGCAGGGATGTTCCCATCTTTTTTCGGCGTGCCAGTCTGGAGGACTATGTGCTGTATATGAAGAGGGGTCCTGCAATCGCCTATCCTAAGGTAGGTCTTGTATGAGTGAAGATGTTAAATGCAGAGGATATTAGCAGTGTCAGATTAATAACCTCCACCTTTGTCTCCTTGTGTGTTCAGGATGCAGCCAACATGCTGCTGATGATGGATGTTACAGAGGGAGATTGTGTGCTAGAGTCAGGCTCTGGGTCTGGAGCAATGTCCCTGTTTCTGTCCAGAGCAGGTCTGTCTGTCTCACTTTTCCTATCTTGCATCCCAACTACAAAGGTTTTAGTAAACTTTACTTTTTTCCACATTTTGTCGCATTACAATCTCAAACTGTATTTTATTTTGTTTTTATGTGAGAGACCAAAACAAATTACTACATAACTGTGAAGTGGACTTATCTCAGTGCAATGTTATTCTCTTGAGGCCTCAAAGTTTTGCTAGAGAGCAAACAGCATCATGAAGACCAAGATAGCTAAGCTGTGGAGGAGTTAAAACAGAATAAGGTCACAAGACAATATTTCATAGAACTTTGTTACATCCATCATAGAGTATAACACAACTGCAAACGTATCAGTACTGGGCAGTCCAACATCCAACTGGGCGATACCAGTCTCAGGCAAAAGCTACAGAACGACAACAATTGGTTGTTGCTCAAATCTGACCTTTTTGGAGGAGTGACAAGAAGAAAGTCATTGTTAAAATAAAGTCTTTGATTTTACCACATACCATTCGGTGTATGTGGCAAAGTAAACATTTAGGAGATTGTACTGTGATCAGATATGACCAAAATAGACCTTCTTGGTCACACAAAACTTCTATTTCTATGAAATAGAAGCTGACTTGGAGGATGCCAAGATGAATGAACTAAACACAAGGCAATTAATAAAGGAAAGCTGTGAGAGGTTATAAAAGACTTAAGGATGTTGTAGAGGTTCACCTCCCAGCTGGACAATGAAGACATGAAGATTGATGTCCAGAGAAGGACTCTTTCCAATAGCTCTAGCTACATTGCAAAGAAGAATGGGCATAACTTCAGCCTCTGTATGTGCAAAGTAGACAGACATACCCCAACTGTAACTTCAGTGAAATTTGAAACATTAAAAAGTTGGTTCAGGGGGCTGAATGCAAATGGTCTTGATTTGTAGCCATTTATTCTCTTCCTCAATTTCGCATTAATTCACTGCTTTAAGTTGGTTTATCACTTTAAATCCTAATAAAATACACTGATATTTGCGATTGTGAAGCAACAACATGTGGAGTAGTTGACGGGGTGTCAACACATTGTAGATCAACAATAAAGTGCATGAGTATGAATGACACTGCAGGGTTGTACTAAATCTGACAGATCCAGTTAGGAGCATCTCATTTGCATATTTAAGCTCATATCAAAAGGTATCCAAGTCTAGTTTCTTAGAAAGGAAGATATTAAGTAATACATTAAGGTTTAAGACTAGTTTCTAGTAATCTATGTTATAAATGAATAATGTGAATCAAGATTATGATGAAAATGAGACCTCATTCAACATTCAGAAATGATATGGTCCAGATATTTCCTCCAGTTGGTTCTAGAGGGAGCGTGCTGAGCATAGAGGTGAGGGAGGATCACCACAGAAGATCAGTGAAGAACTACGAGCGCTGGAGGACATCCTGGGCTCTCCGACGAGGACAGAAGTGGCCCAACAACGTGGAGTTCCTGAACGCTGACCTCAGCACAGCCTCGTCACTCCTCGCTGGTCGAGGATTTCACTCGGTCAGTGTCATGACGTTTTCTTAACACGTTTGACATTAATAGATCTGCTCATTCGTCAGACTTGCTTTCTGTTGCAGGTTGCGCTCGACCTGATACACCCTCATCTGGTTTTACCCACCGTGCTGCCACACCTGCATCCTGGAGCTGTCTGCGTCATCTACCTCGCAAAGTGAGCAGCCGCTTCAAAACACATAAAGGCTTCAACAGCAGTAGACTAGATATTTTATGAAATTAAAACATTTCTTGTGTTTCTGAAAACCCTGAAGTATCAACACAAGGCGACAATGTCAAAAATAAAAATGCTGCCACTAACAAAAAAACCCCAAAAAACTGAATCTGAAGCTGCATGCTTTAAATATCATGATAATGTTCAAGACAGGTCAGTTCAGGCATAACAAGTATGGCTTGCTTCTAAAGGTTGAAACAGTCTTTTTTCTTTACAAACATTGCAGCACAGCCCATGTTCTAAATTCTGTATGAATAAACTGAAGGATGTCTTAAATAATGGCTTTTAATAGACAAGACTAACATAGAGATACATATAGACAGCACCTTTTGAGAAATAAACCAAATGCAGGGCAATGGTGGAGGAATGACAATTTAGGCTTGTTTTTCCAGCCATGGGACCTGAACACCTTTCAGTTATTTAGGTTTCAACCATGAACTCCCCTTTCTACTAGAGTGAGATGCGAGTTCATCTGACAGCTGAATCTTGGCCCAGAGTGGATCAGCAGGACAATCATGTCACAACGGCACAGTAAATATCCAGATCTCAACATGGTTGACATGCTGTAGTGTGAACTTGGGATAGCTTTGTAAAAACATGCCTGCAAGTCTTAATAAGATGAAAGAAAAGGGGACTTCAATGCTGATTGTTCTATAAGTCTCTGAATTATGAACTTTCTAAATGTGTTTTTTAATTTTAAATAAAGGCAGTTTTCGAGTATTGGTTTTAGTTTGACAGATCTATGTCAAATGAATGCTTATGACCAAACAAACAGGCAACATCCTTCAGAGGTGTTATGTTTAAGGATTTCAAGTTTCAAATTGTTGTATATATGAGCAGGAACTGAATTCTGTTGCACTATTTTCCTTTCACAGTATAACGCAGGTTATTGATCTGCTGGAGGGTCTCCGGTGTTCTGCACTTCCTGTTTTCTGTGAACGCATCATTGAGGTTCCTGTCAGGCACTGGTTGGTGGCCCCTGCCCTGCAGAAAGACGGACAATACTGCACCAGGAAAGCTCCGAACCTCGGTGAAGACACGAGCAGCGAAGAAGAATCATCCGATGGGGCCGATGGAGGTAAATGCAAATGAAATCGAATGATTTCTTTGAAACCTAATGGTTGAATTTTTCTCCCTGTAAACGTTGGTTGTCTTTTCAGAAGCCCCTTTTGGGCCAGCATTTGGCAATGTTCCCTACATAGCCAGACCCCATCCAGAACAGATGAGTCACACAGGTTAGAATGAGGTAGAATCTCTGGTTTTGTTTCATGTTTGTAGGAAATTCTGATCATGACATTTCATTTTTCAGCATTCCTGGTGAAGCTGAGGAAGTTTGTGCAGTAGCCGCAGTCACTGAAGACCCCTGGATACAAGACATAATTTAAGAGCTGAATTTTACCTCACAGAGCCTGAAAAGTAAAAGAAACTGATGGAAATATGGATCATTATATTTTTTTTAATCTAAAAATTTATACATTTAAAATTTATATGGCAAAGGGATAGAAAAGTTTGAAATAGTTTAAATAGAATATCCCAAGAAAGGTCCAAACATGAAACCTGAAAAATGCACTGATTGTAA
Organism: Xiphophorus hellerii; assembly: GCF_003331165.1. Taxonomy (NCBI): domain Eukaryota; kingdom Metazoa; phylum Chordata; class Actinopteri; order Cyprinodontiformes; family Poeciliidae; genus Xiphophorus; species Xiphophorus hellerii. The sequence goes on along the minus strand of NC_045690.1, from coordinate 15,508,064 downwards.
GACAGAATGTACAAGTGGATGAATAGACTTTAGAAGGCTGGTTTAAATTGATAAACTGATGAATGAGTGAATGGATGACTTTTTGTAGATGTACAGTTGGATTCTGACAATGGTTGGACAGCTGGAAGAATGAGTGATGGATGGTTTGGATGGACAGATGAATGGAAAAACAGATGGAGGATCCACAAAATGATGGATGGACAAACAAATGAAAGAATGGACAACTGGGTGAATGGTGAAACTGATGGATGACTGATGGGAGAAAATAGCAGAACCAATTGATATATTGGCAGATGCATGGATAACTAGGCATATTGATATACAGCCAGACTGAGATGGATGGAAGGACTGATTGACGAGGATGCAACTTTTATGTGCATATTTGGTTAAAGAGACAGCATGAAAACTCACAGGTGATAGAAATACTTTTAGAAATTGTGTTACAAATCATGTTAATACACTCATGAACCAGACTTGAATCAATTGTCTTTTTCCAATCCTATCCAGATGTGTAACATACTAAACTCAGATTCCAACATTTTCTAGCCTGTGTGTAGGTATCTCAGTAACAAAGATGTTTTAGCTAAGTATAAAACAGCTGTCATATTGGCACCTGAGCCCAGTAAAAAACAATGAGACAAATTTAAGTTCAGCCTTTGTATTCTTAAACTCACAGGCATTGGCTCATCAAAAAGTCACAACTGGAAAAATAAAAATACCCACAAGATTCCCCCACTCAATCCAACATGCATCCCAGGGTTGAAATGTTGCAAAACATCTCATTTACAAATAAGTTAAATAAATACTGTAGATAAATATGTAGAGAAATCTGTAGCTGGAACAATCTTAGCTTGTGTGCAACTTATTTCATATTTATGTGCATTGAATAAGCGTAGTTTATTATGTTTGTTTCAGGTTACCACTAACTGGAAGACTCTGACCTTCAAAGTTTTAGATAAACAAAGGATTATTGCACAGAACGGTTCAGTTGGTTCAAAGAGGAACAAGGTGGAACAGCCAAGTTTAGCTTTGGGTTTTACATCTCGCTGATCCAGTCTATGAAGGGGTCGCAGGAAGAGTCGCAGGAAGAAGTCTCCCCTATCAAAGAGAAAGGACAAACAAGAAAGATTAGGAGATGTCAATTTATTCCTTATATTAGTTGGCAAGCAATTGTTTCAAAAAGGCAGGAAACAAGGATCTACTTTATTTCTGCCTAATTTAAAAATTATTTCACTTAATCTGTTCAAGGATGATGCATGTCTGGTTTCTTTCCTGGATTGTTTCTGGTTTCCCAAATACATCACTTTTTAAACCATCTTCTGAAGACAGATGTAAAAAAAATCTTATGCATTTGCTTAAATTATTTAAATACACATTGCCCATTATGCCATGTCATATTAAGTTGTTTTTTTTGCTGATAGCTAGTGGATATCCAATAATATAAAGAAAAGCTCTATAAAATCTGGAGAAGCAATACTCAGGATGACTTTAGACGATCAGTAAAAAGACTGAAAGCAAAACAAAGAAATCCATCACTTTGTTTCATCTTTAGCAAAGCGCTCTGCATTCTGGCTTTTGAATAACCTCTGGCCCTCACTTGGAAGCTTTTCAGGACAGAAGCAGCACAATTTCGGTGCCTCGTCTTTATCCTCCTCTGCCGTCCTGTTGGAGGCTTTGGGTGGCGTCAGCTCGAATGTAAAGGCAGGAGCAAACGGGTTCAGGTAGCTTGTGGTCTGTGCAGATGGTTGGCTGGAGGAGATGCGATGCAACCTGCTGCCGCAATTGCAGAGGGCACAGGAAACGGGGGAGGCGGATGGGCCGCGCGGAAAACGAGTAGGGCCTTGTGTGTTGTACTGTCTCAGGGCGCCACTGTGGTGATCGGAACGCTGCCGCTGCCACACAAAGTGAGAAGGCACAATGGCCATTACCTGGGGACAGAGGCAGGGAGACAAGTCAACAAAACCCAAACTAATCCAAAATTGTTAAAGTTGAAAGAAGCCAGGGTACCAGTCAGAAATGCACACACACTGATCAGTATGAATGCCATTATTCGAGGGCTTTTAATACTCAATGTAACCCATTCTGTTTTTAGGGTGGAGTGATTATAGAACCAATTTCAACACTGGCTATAAGGAGGTTGCCTAACTTTTTTTTCTCAAAGTGCATCTGTGTGTCTCAGAGCTGTATCTATAACTTTCACCCTTTTTGGATTTGAGAAAATCAACTAATCACTGAAGTTCGTCTGTCAAAGTGTTTCTTTAAAAGACTATTTTTGGCACTAATGGCTTTTACTGAACAGTCATTTGATAGGAAAGAGGCTGCAGAGAAAAGAGAAAGACACACAGCAAATGGTCTGAAACCAGGAATTGAATCCAGGGAAACTGCGTCAAGGACTATGACTTCTGCATGTGGGGCGCCTCCTCCACCAACCAAGGTGCACAGCACCCCATCAAATTGTTTTTAATATTGTTTGTTATAACACCCTTCAACCATAAAAAGAAACCACTTCAAATGTATGAATAAAAGCCCCAAAATTAATCATAATGCCCATGCTGAGAGGATAGAAATTTCTGGATGGCGCTGAGTTTATCAGCCTCATTTCAAAGACAAATGTTCGCACCTCCTCACAGCAGCTCTTACTGACAGCAGCTCGGTAACAGATGCGAGCCCATAACTCATCTCGCTGCTTAAGGAAACGTGGAAACTGTCTCCTCCAGTTCTTTCCCAGAGCCCACGGGAAAATTTCATACTTGCTTTCCTCCTCATCCTCTTCCATGGTGTTGGCAAGATAGCTACAGATACAGAACAAATGCTGATATCAGGAATGTTGTATTTCCAACAAAATCTGTAAAGCTTCTTCTGATTTCTGTGGACTTACAGGGCCATGAAAAAATTCTTTCTGGTGTATTCAGCAATAGAGAAGTGGGCCCGTTTGAAGTACACAAAGGTCATGGCTATAAGGTACTGACAAAATAGGGTAAAACCTGAAGTCGGCACACAGTAATTAAGCAAAATGAAGGTTTGTTATAAAGTATAAAGGGTTTTACCTTGTCAGTCATTTTGTAGCAGCAGTCCATCCGGAGAAAGTCTTGGATCAGGTCATCATCTGAAACCAAAATCATTATGTTATTCCTTAAGCTTCTCTCACCAGATGTTTTTAATTTAAATGGTAATTGATAAATGTCCTGTATTTGTATAGTATTTCATCAGGCCCAGAGGAGCCCAACGTACTTCATACTACATCCAGTCACTCATGCACACGTTCACATGCCAATTTACCAAAAAGACGCAAGTACGAAGCCATTTCCTGCCGCTGGATGACCGTTGCAGGCATTTTGGTAAAATACGGGTCACGTTGACCGGACTGGATCTTCCACAGGGAACTTTCAGAGTCCTGACTATTCGCTCTGCTTAGGCAGAAATGCTTTCGCATCTGACGGACATTTTTGCGCTTGACCCGCAGGGATGCAGAGGGAGGAGTTTTCATCATGCCAAAGCTTGTGTCATATGTTCAGGAGGCTACTGCTGTCTGGTGATTGGAGAAGGAAGAAAAGTCAAAGATCTTTAAGTTAATCCACTTCTCTAAAAGGCTTGAGAGAGCCCAAAAGGTGATGGGTGATTTGTGAAGCAATCCCACTCGACAGTCCAGGCACATCTGATTAAATTTAGCTTAATTCCATCACATACATTTGTTTCACTTCATTAACATATAGAAAACATCAGTAGTTTATCTCAGCACATACAACACGAACAAACATTTGTTTCTACTAAAGAAATGTAAGCACTCAGAAATATTTCATCCCGACATTCAAAAAAAAAAAAAACTCAAACCATCTCATGTTGACTAAAATATAATCTTTTTTTTTCCAGTTGATTAAATGCACAGACCTTTTTCTTAATGTTAAAGACATAATTTGATGGGGAATTATAATTCAATATATATTAATGTAAAAATACATTTTTCAATAGTATGCATAATAAATTATGTATGAAAATACAAAATATCCTACTTTTTCAAAAAGAGTTGGATTTAATCAGTTTAAATAAATGAGCTTATTAAATAGAAAAATGCAGTGGGATAAACAACTGGAGGCAAAATGGACAAATTTTATAATTGGACAGATCCAATAGGCCGGCTGGAAACAACAACAACAACAAAAATCCATCCTGAATCTGTCAAAAACTCTCTTCAGTGTCAAAGTTAAAGCTGAGCGAAAGCAACTTAAAGTTTGCAATTTTCAATCTCGCTTATGTGAATAAAGACAAAATTTGAGAAAGCGGGGTCTTCTAGATAGGAAACTTGTTCCTACAGAGGCTTACTGGAGCAAGACTTCAACACATACTGGAGCAAGACTTCAACACATAACAGAAAGTTGAAAGTATGACAACAAAAGGACTCTTTCCCCCCCCCCCCTTCACTCTGAACGCTCTGATTCTCACTGTCACAAAAAAATGCATAATCTGTCTTAAGTAGCAAGTGAGATATACTGTTGTACTTTTTAGTTGGTTCATAATGTAGAGATTTTAACTGTAATCATAGATGTTCAGTAAAGCAACGACACATCTACGCAACTTTGAGATGCTTTGGAGAAATCAAGTTTTGCTTTACCACAAACACTTTATCAAACAAGTGTTTTATTGTTACTTGGAGTTCTAAGAGAGAAATCAGAAGAAGATAAAATCAGTATCGTTAAGTAATGGAAAATTGGCCAACATTTCACTGACTCATTGTGTGAATTGTTGTTGACCTTAAAGAAAACCAAAGCTCAGTATTTCCAAAACATATAACTAAATATTCAAAGGTAGAGATGATCTGATCAGATGTTTTCTATATGGTCATACCCAGTAGGTCCCGTTATTTATTCAGAAAAAGGTAATACAAGCTCTGTGAGGCAAGAGTTTTGAATATAACATAAAATGAAGATCAACCATTTTGGGATCAAAACACACGTGTCTAACCAAAACGGGATTTATATTAAATTTTAAATAATAAAAGTAGATTAAAAAAATGACTGATTCGGAACTGTTTTCGATATGCTGAAAAATCTCTAATAATGTTAACGTATTGCATTAGTTTAGTACAAGTTTTGACACAAAAATATGTTTCCAGCTGTCCGTAACAATTAAGTGATATGCAAGAAAATTGGATTTTTATATGAATTTAAGATACATTTTAATCCGTTTTTACTTGGAGCGGAAAAGTCTTACGCACATACTTGCAGGTGTCTGCGTAATTAATCTGAACATTAAAGTCCGGCCAACTTTGGCCACCCCTTCCATTATATCTCCAGGTCACTATTTTTAGTTTTTGACTAAGATGCTACTTAAACGTTTGGTCTAAATTGACATTTTACAAAATTAGTCAAGTCTATAGCTTTTCTGCTAGGTTAAGAATGGCGTAGCTAGCTTAAAAGCTCACCGAAATCACACATTTTCGGTTTTTCTTCAGAAAATCTTTTCTCATCGGTAAAAACGAAAAGTATCAGCGTTAAATAAAAGTTAAAGCTATTGTTGGTTGGTGAGCTCCATAAAAGTTAAGACAAAAAACAGACACTAACCCGAGTAGATGGCAACTCACAGAGTTCGAGGATCCGCAGCAAGCACTCCTCCCTAGCGCGAGACGCGCTGACAACTCGTAGTGTTTTTCCCTTCTTCTTCTTCTTTGACGTGGCGTTGAACTTCAGTACGCTAGTACGTCGACGCGCCCGCCATATTGGTAAGGCAAGATAAGGGCCAGTCCTTGCCTATTTGATATTCATTTCATCATTAAAAAAGCTGGGCAATATTAAAAATCAAGTCGTTAGAACAATGCTAACATCAGCGGTATGAGTAGAAATGAAAGAAGCACAACTAATAAAACATTTCCAATATTTTATACCTATCAAGCTGACTTGGTGTAGGCTCCTAAACAAGATAATACATCTCAAGACATTTTAAGACCATGTTGGAAAAGTAGGGAGGCTCATCTTTCAGTGAGCAATGTAGAAGATAATCTAGCAAAATGTTGCACACCACAGGGGAAAAATCCCAAACATTTCAGATGCATTTATAGCTAATGTATACATATCTAGATTTAAAAATAGCAAACATTATAGACAGCACTTACCTCTCTATTTTTTATCCTAAACTTTTACTAATTCTGTCTCTGTTGCATGAAGCTAGAAGAATTATGAGCAACCCACTAATTTATATTTTGCACAGAAATTGCTGCTTTGTTTTATTTATTTACCACATCTTTGTTATTATTTAAATGTAGACTTTTGTTCCAAATGTCACAAGAGTATGTCATGTAAAGTCTTTAAGATAATCTAGTGCTAAAGTTCAAAATTAAAGCCTTAAATATGCCCAGTATTAACTACATGTCTCAGTGACTCAGTCTTTAAATAAAAGCCAGCTAAAAGTTGTTTTATCTATTTTTTGACTACCAAAAAAAGATACATGAACTAATTTTAATTTATACCATAATCAACAGTGCTGTTATTCAAATGTATGTGTTTTATGTGTATTCTTAGTATTTTCATATTCATATATTGAAATGTCCTTTTTAACTTGTACTTTGAGTAGGTTTTTGCTAATGACTATGTAGAAGACATTTTATTTATTTACTAGTAAATACAACAAACATTGACATTTACTAAATGAAAACCAGATTGTCTGTCACTTACATAAATTTTCTTGGGCCAATTAAAGAACCACTGCACCTGCTCACTATGCTACAGGTGTCTCCAATAAGCACAATGACTGCAAAGCCTGCTGTTTAAGAGCAGACTCTTTTCTCTAAGGATCACTCACTGTAGCTGACCTATGCTTTTGAGGGAGAAATGTTCCTGGGAGGCTGTTTAAGGTTTGTTAGTGAAGTGGCTTGGTGTGATGACTAACTTATTAAAGTAAAATGAGTCTCAATGTTGGTTCTAATGCAAAGGTTTTGTGGGGTGCCATGGATCAGCCTGCTTTTTTGCCTTGGAAATTGTTTTCCTACTGGTGAGTCAAAATCTCAAACCCTGAAAGTATGGACACTATGAAACTTAGGTTTTACCAATTCAAACTCCTGTCAGTTTTCTCTTGGTTTTAGTTGCAATAGACAAGGTGTAGAGACAAAAATAAAATCTGCTAGTTGTGTAAAAGTAGATGTTTTGAGAAACCTTAACAGATTCTTCACAGTGCTGGTGACAAGAACAGTACAATTCAACCTTTATTGGCTCCATACAGACAACATGGTGCCTAACAACTACCACTCATTTCCTAGCAGCTTGCATTCATGCAACTTGTGAGACTTGACACATTTGGTCACTTTTGTGTAACTTTCTCTCTCCCTCACCAGATCATGGCAATAAAACAACTTCCTTGAATTCTGGATCTTCAGCAACTCCAGACTCTAAGTTTGCATCCTCATCTGTTGGAAATGAATCAAACTCCACCATTGAAGTTCCTGTTGAGACCACTAACTCCAACTCTACTAGTGCCCCAGATACTCTATCACCAAGAGCCTTTTATGTTGGCTCTCCATTGCATGCAGAGGAGAGATCAGCTGGCTTCTCAATGCAGCCACTGATGAACTCAACTCCTAGAGGCTTGTATCCATTATCCAATCCCTGGTTTGGACCATTCCATGAAGCTGTATATCCAAGCCCTGATTCTCATCCATATACTTATGGTGATGGCTCTAGGGGATTTCCTTATTACAATTATGGTGGCATTCATGCAGCATCTCTTCCTTATGGCTACAATTATGGCACTGCTGGGTCTCCTCACTACAGTTATGCTTATGGCATGAATGGTTTGCCTCTCCAAGCATATGACCACAGGATGTCTGCATCTCCTCCCTATGGGGTGGGCCCTTCCCCTCCATATGGCTACTTGCCCTGGCAGCCTTCAGTACTTGATCCTGAATTGTTTCTCATTGGAAATGTTTTAATGGAAGTTCGTGAAATGCCACTTGCTCAGGCTGGCCCATATGTCATGGTGCCAGTGGGCATGATTGAGCCTTCTGTGTACCCTCCATCTCACCTCATGCAGTCAAACGGAGGCTATCACAGAGCAGGAGACCTCCTTTCTGACAATCTGTACTCCAGCAATGACTATTCTTTAGAGCCTGAAACTGACACAATGAAGCAACAAGATGTTCCAGAAACTGACTTTTAGAAGGCAAATTGTCTCTTTTTGGTAAGGCAAGATTGAGTGTTTACTGCTGGAACACAAGTTGACATCTGTGTCCATGATCCTGTCTTGTCTTTCAGGGTGGACTTTTTATCTGGAACTTTTCAGATGTGGACAGAGAGCTGAATAAAACTGATGGGGAAACTTCAAACTGGCTTGACTCCTATCTTTATCATGCAACATTGCAGCAACTGTATGACAAAAAGGGACTTCATGATGAAACTGACTCAGCTGGTTTGTGCTGACTTTCATTTATGATTAAACAGACTGCTTCAGACACTTCCCTGGATTTCAGGAAAGACTAGAGTAAAGGATTAGTCAAACTGACCCATGAAGGGCTGCTGCTGAACCAATAGGTAGTAGGTGATTGCATTTTTTTTGGAAGACCTGGTGGCTTCATTTTCTGAACTGAGATTGGAGCATTGAATGCTGCTTCATGTTTGTTTTCTGATTGGGTTGTAGTGATCTGGAATGTTTGCTAAGTCATTCAATGGGTTAAAGGTTTCTATAGAAATTTTAAGGAGATTACTTTAACTCTGTTTTTAGGTCTGAGTCAATTACACCTACTTAGTGATGGTGAGATGAAGCCTCATGAGGCATTGAACCACTTGAGCCAACTGGTTCGAGAAAGGGTTCATTTCTTGAGGCTTCATGTGCACACGAAACCACCTACTGGCCAGGTGTATAATCACAGCCAGCTGTATCTTAACACATGTGATGCATTGAATTTTTGTCTATTATGGCTCTTGGGAATGACTTCACAAAAGGTGTAGGATGAAATCATTTGTCTACATAAATTATGTATACACATATGTGTATAATAAAATATTGTTTGAATGTATCCTCTGTGTGTAATTATTCCCAAAATAGTAGTGTCATGTGATATGGCATGTTGTGTAATGTTTTTCATGTGACTCTAGAAAAATGGCATGGGCTTAATCAGGCAGAGGACAGTGAAAGTGCTTGTGGAACTAGGGAGGGGGTAGTGAATAGGCTAATGCTTGTGTAACTTGGATGATTTCATGCATTTTTTATTAAGAAACAATTTCTCCACAGTTTTTGGTTTCAAACGATTTCTCTTTTTTGACACTACATGGATGAGGTGTTATTATTGTACCCCAACTCCTTGGAGCACAATAAACACCTCACCTTTACAGAAAATAAGAAACAGTGAAAAATACAGTTCCTCATAAGCAAACCTAATGCATCTGCAAATGTTCAGCTCACCTTACCTTGTTAGGGCTGATCAAATCGAAATGTTCCCACATAGGGGAAATCCTCCTCTTTCTCGCCGGCTCCATCCTACTCCTATCCTGTCCTCGCGCTCCTAAATCTATCTATCTATCTCTCTCCTAAACTCTCCAAACACCGAACTAACTGTCTCAAACTAAATAACCACTATCCAAACTCTACTATCAAAACTCTATCCACTCTCTCAACTGACCGCAACTCGCCTACAACAACCCACATTTTGAATGGAGCCTGTGGGGTTTTTAAAGCTGTCAAACCCCGCGCCAACATCTGAGCCACTTCCCGAAGCAGTCACGTGGTACAGCCAGGCTTCGGACGTAATCGTTTTCGGCTCCTCCCCTAAATGAAGCAAGCCTCGATACGCGCTTTACGGAAACGCCCCCTCCATTACTCTACACACGCCTCGAAGCCTCGGCACATCACGTAACATCACTACACCTACTTTTCTATGCATTAGTCAGCATTTGACTGGACTAATCTGATTTTTGTATGGTTATAAAAGAGGATGGAGGCCAAAATGAAAAATTTACTTAAAATGCTGTATAATTTGGGTGGGGGGGAATGTAAAAGACAAAATGACATTAAATCTTCACCTGTTTTTTCCATTTTAGTTCCATTCTGACTGCAAAATTCAGAATTTGTACAAGTCATGTCATGACTCTCTAAGCTGAATGCTACATTAAAATATATATATTCTAGTAAAATTTAAGCTCTTCATGTAAATGTATAACTGAGAATACAATTAAAGATGTTTTTGAATGCCTGCTGAAAATGAATCACTTTTCCTTTTCAGTGAGGAGTAAAAACTACAATATTGTTTTGCAGGCTATAAAAAGCCATCATGGGCCAGCCCCTATTACACAAATGAGCTTATGTTCTTACAAGTAGGTGAGTTTTATTTGGTTTAACGTGCCATATGTTAATGCGGAGGAGTTCACTGAAAGCCCTACTAATCCTTTCAGCTGCTTGTCCTCCAGAAGGTTCAGAGGGACGCATTTCACAGCAGGCTACAGACAAATTTTAATATGACCACAATTCTGTGGATTTATTTTCTGTATTTGTAACTGGTAGAAGCAATTTTTGAAATGGATTTATTTGCTTTTTGTTTCGATGGACGACTTGTTGTAAGGGATTGTGTAATTCTGTACAGCCTCGGCCATCTGAAAATGACAGATACAGCAGGTGGATAAGAATCTTGGTTGGATTTTCATTTTTCTTGCAATTGCTCTGTGGGAAAACATAGAAGTCACCTTGTATTTTCAAGACTTAAAAAAATGGGCTGCTCACCCTCCAAAGGCACCAATTTGGGCAGCTTGGGTGCCATGAGGAGGGAAAGAATGTTACCTGCAGTGCCTCAAGAAAACAAGATAGATGAAGATGGAAGGAAGAACAACGTAACAGGATCTGCAAAAGGGGAAGTGAAGGGGAACAAGGAATCTCCACATGTCCAGGTACTTCAGAAAGAAGCACAAATGACACCACAAAAAAAGAGATATGCCACTGAAGAAGTGAACATGGAGGTAAAGAACACTGATAAAGTTGAGAGTACAGCAACAGAAAAAGTCACACTGCCCCTAAGAAAGGATAAAAACATTGACAAGCAGGAGTTGGCTGATAAAAAGTCTCACAGGAAACCAAAGAAATCAGCCAAAGGTACTAAAGGTCCCAGAAGGAAAGACCAGGAAAAGGTATCTACAGATCAAAAAGTAGACTTTCCAGAACCTTTGGTAAAGGCTCATCAAGCTGCATATGCCTTTTTGAATCCCAGTATAAACAAATATGATTCTGTACTTGAGCTCATGGAAGAAGCCACCCAAACTCAGATTTCTGTGCAGACAATGATAGCCTTCATGGCTTTGCGCTATGAGGAAATAATTCAGGGACTGGAAGAAATAACAGAGGAGGGGGAACAGGTTTTGAAAGAAAATGGAGAACATCTTGCTTGGCCAAGCCAAATGAAAAATCTCTCATCTTCTTCGCAGCAGATGTCTGGTCCGATTAGCTCAGAATCGCCACCAGATTTGTTGCAACAGCTTCTTCAGTACACCACTCAGAGGATGAGGAATGTGAGCCGGACTGTTTGTGGAATTGGAGACTCTGCTTTGGAGGAAGCAGTGGATTACTTTGCCTCAGTGTCAGAGCTTTTAGAAGAGAAACTGAAAATCAAACGCACTTTGGAGGCCAGGATGATGCGACTCTTAACCCAAATAGAAATGGCCTCCCTACGCAAGCCTGGAGGAGAGGATTCAGCTCTGTTTAGTGAGGACAGTGGTATTGGGGCTGAGAATGAATCCGTTAATGGATGTGAAAAGCATCATAGACGAGAGAGTTGTGGGTCCAATGGGACAAACAGAACTCCACTCAGTCCTACAGAGTACACTGCTATAAACAACACTGGAGCAACAATAGAAAAATATGGCACTCAAATAAGTCCAAGTTTTTCTCTCACTTCACTCAACTCACTTGATTCTACATGTACCATAGTGCCTAATGACCAAAGAGATTTGCTGTTTGGCTTGGCCTCCTTAGATGATGGTGACGACAACAACAATGATGAAGAGGAAGGAGATAGAGGTGTTAAGGATGGAAAAGTAGCATTCCCGATACGATCTAATTCTTCAACCACGAGTTCAGCAACTCCTCCACTCCGCATACCAAGAAAACGCATAGAAAATCCTCAAAATGTAGAAATGACTCTCAAAATGAAAAATGCTGTAAGTGATAGAATACGGTTTGTACAAAAGCAGAACACTGGTGCCAAAGCAAAAGTAGCAGGCACTCCAAAGACCACTAGACAAGATTGGACAGATGAGGAGGTGCAATCTCCAAGGAGGCCTCAAACAGCAACAACTGTTCGGAAAACAGAAATAAAAAAGAACCCAGTTGCCAGAGGTCAACGTTCCAGGTCAGCAGAATCGTTGCGGAGTAAAGGTGAAGATCCAACTCTGTTTGAACTAGAAAGGACTCAGAATGCTCTAAACCAGAGATTACAAAGGATGAGTAAAACCAAAGTGGGAGGAAACTCAAAGTCGGTTACATTTAAACAAACTCAAGGAAATTCACCTGCTCAATCTCCAGCAATAAATCGGAAACAGCCTCCACAAGGTAAAAACAATAATAGCCAATCACCTAAAGACAAAACACGACTCTTAAAGTACAGCAACAAAAATGAAATCATCTGTGATGTTGACAAAGATAAACAGGAAGAAAAAACAGAATCCACATGTCATATAAAAGCCACTCCTCCACCTACCCCTCCTTTATCACCACAACTGTCATCTGGCTTTCACAGGGGCAGGAATTCAGTCAAAAAGCTGATTGACACCTTCAGCCAGGGTATAGAGGTAAGAGAAACTCCTAAAGTTCTTGGGCCTTTAAAAGGGGTACAAAAGTGTGGTGTTCCCATCCTACCTGGCTTAGGAAATGTAGAAGCAGTTCTTAGTACTGGAGTGACCAGCTGTAGACCTGAGTCCACAACATCTGAAAAAAATTATTATTTTGATATCGACAATCTTCCTCCACCTCCTCTGGAAGTACTGATGGACACTTCTTTTGAAAGTGCCCAAAGTGGATCGACTGCAGCAGGAGATGGGACTACAAAAGTGGGAAAGTCACCTGTGCTAAAAAGGCCTGCTGTATCCCAAAGACTTAGAGCTTCATTTCAGACTGTCACAGTATTACCAAGCAAAGGAGGCTTACCACAGTCAACGAAGATTGTTTTTCAAGGTACACCTGCTTTTTCAAAAGTCAGTCAGACCGATGGAAGGGAGACAGAATCTTCAAACCATCAAGTTAGAAATATCTTACACACACAACGATCTTCCGACTCGAACTCGGAGAGCTCCTCAATTAGTAGGGAAGCAACCTCAGAACCCCAAGGAGAATCACCTAAAATACAGCATAATGGCAAGATTTCAGTGCCTCAACCTAATACCAGTGCAACTATTGTGCCTCCTTCCTCAGTTGCCAGTAGCCAACCATTTGGCACTCCGCCTGTCTCTAAAGGACGGATGTTACCTTCCACTCCTTCTACCCCAAGTAGTTTGCATAGAAGACTTCCCAGCCCTCTTGGTTCAAAAAAGGAAGTTACGACACCCTCAACAAATAGTTCCCCTGTTAACAAGACACCTCCTACACCACCAGCACTTCAACGGAGACTTCCCAGCCCACCTGTTGCAAACCAGAACTCTAGCACCTCCTACCCTTTCAAAGCACCATCTCCACCAGCCTCACCAAAGGTACAAAAGTGGTCAAGAAAGAACAGCACTGAAGAATCAAGTGCACAGATGTTCAGTAATGCTCGTTCGGTCTTCTGCCCAGTCTCTCCATCCATGTTTGAGGCCCAGCCTTGTTCAGTTATCCAACCATCTCAAGCATGGACTTCGAACAGAGTTTCAGTTCTTTCCAGTTGTTGGGGGAGTCGCGGAAGGTTCCCTGTGTCTGTACAAGGACCACGACCCTTTGTTCGACGTAGCCAATCAGACAGAAGGCCAAGTCTAAACATGACTTCTCGATTTCAAGGGACCTCAGTGGCTGAAACATGTGGAAGTGAGCCAGCAATATGTACAAAGGGGTAAGATTTATTTCTTTTTCTAAATCCTTCAACAAAATAGTCATGCTTTCTGAAGGTCTCTCAAAATGTTGACTTTGACTTAAAACAGAGGTCTCAAACTACAGTGCTATAGGGCCAGAGTTCTGCAACTTTTAGATGTGTCTCTTTCCCTACACACTTTAATTCAATGGCAAGACTGTCTCACCAGCATGCAGTCAAGCTCTAGAGAGCTCTGCTAATGAGTTATTGAAGCCAGGTGTGATGAAGCGAAGAGATAGCTAAAAGTTGTTGGACACTGGACACTGGACACTGAAGAAACAAAAGGAAAAGGGATAATTGTAGAACAAATTAATGTGTTAGGTCTCAAAGCCTGTGGAGCACATCAACAGTATTTGTAGTCTATTGGACATCAAAGACCAGACACAAGACCTAAAAGCCACATTGTCTTTTTAATAACCTTTTCTTTAATTACTTTATTAGAGGTGAAGTCCAATTCTCTGTCCATCTGTTATTTCTAATCAAATCACTGTCAGAAATGGTACAAAATTAGCCTCATGATCCAAATGGAAATTGATCCTTTGCTAAGTTTTATGTTGGTGAACACAACTGTGGTTCGTCCCTTGGAAGTAGGCAGAGGAGGATCCAGAGCCCGACCACCAGGCTCAGAAACAGTTTCAGATTAGATAAGGGTTGTTTTCCTTCTGCACAATGTGACCTGACAGCGTTTAATTTAAAGGATGATTTCTGTTAACAACCCTCTTGAGCCCACCAGGCATGCTATGCTTATCACTAAAGTAAATTTTATTTTCACTTTAACAGGCTAGATGACAATCCAGCCAGGCACCGTGAATTATGGGGTAGCCAGTCAGACCTCAGGACAACGCCACGCTCTGCATCACACCCGGATCTGTGTGTTGTCGGACAGGCCTTACACAGGAGCTAAACAGGGCCAACACCAAGGCTGTGGGATTACAGATTAGCAAGCATTACTGTGGATTTAAAATTGTCTTGTTTATTTCACTTGGAAGAGAAGAGGAGCTAATTCCATCCACTATGTCATGTAACACACCTCCAGATACTCTGTACTTGGCTTATTTCTCATCAAGTTGTGTTGCTGTTAGCTGTTATTGTTATTGTGCTGTTTTTGGGTTTTATGTTTACAAAATATAAGACTTGTTTATTAGTTATGGAAGATTATGATAAAGCATCTGTTGGACAAGTCTGATCAGGATTATGATCAGGTTTTTGTAGGTAACATTTAACAAATTAAAGAAAACAAATTCTGCTCAGACATTCAATTTGAGACAAGTGTGGTCAAAACTGGTGGTAGAAAACTAAGTGCTAAACATTTATGTCATCTATTAAATTGAACTACATACATTTTTATGAAGAGAAACATCTTGAAAAATCATAGTCGTTACTTTTTGATATTTTTTTTGTGATTTGTTTTTAATTTTTGTTGTCCATGCTGTAATTTTCTGCAAAGTGATGTGAAATTTATTTAATTTTCTTTAAAAAGCATTCATAATTTTTTCAGTCTGTCATTTTTACTATTTCTTTATAATTATTGTTAATAAAAAAAACAAAAAAACAGAACAAAGCCATTACTTGCGCCATTGTCTCCATGACCAATAGTGCTTAATCCAAAAAAAGGTGCACTTAACTGCTGTCCAGCAGCAGCTCTCTCTTAGTAGTTTGCTAATGTTCAAAATTGCTCCTATAACATATTCTGTCCTGCAGTGAAGCCATTTTCCCATCAGGGAGAGTTGCAAGGAGAGTTTAAAACTTCATTGGATAAAATGCAGATAAACAAGTATTCTCTGTATGTCTTAGATGATGGATATTTGTACATTGAGGACTAACCTTTCAAACAATTGAATTTTCCACCTTTTTAGACTTATTTACTAGAGTAGTTACCGTAGTTAGATCCTGATAAATTGTATGTAGATGGACATTTGCATTTGAGGGCTTTTGAAGATAACCTTTTTGTCCTGCAGAAAACACATTCAAATATAAAAGTGCAATCTTTCCCTGAGAATATCCTCAGTCTTCCTAAAGTGGGACAAAAATAGACTTGTGATTTAATTTCTGCCAAGTGCAAAGTGTGATTGTTTTCCCAAAGGGAAGTGGAAGAAACCTGCTGTGAAAACTGTATAATTGGAGATCTCCAGTTCTATCCCCTCGTGGGTATCATATTGATCATGTTCTCTGTTCCTTGAAATGGAAACAGTTTCCACCTTAAACTAAACAATCAGAGGACATCTTTTATTGTGCTTTCCAGGGAGAAATAAACCCAAGGCTAAGTATATGCTGAAAGCATCTCAGGGATGTGAAAAATGGCAGAAGAAATTTCATTCTTGGCATAATATTCAGTGGCGGTAGCACTATTATGCTGACATAATTGCAGGTTGGGTTCATGCTGAAAGAGCGTTTGCCACAGCTGAGCCATGTTTTAATAGATCAAACAGGCCTGTGGATGAGTATCACAGTATTCATTTAATATAAAGCCACTCTTTTCTGTCTAATTTGAATTTTTTATCAACAAAGCACGATATCATACACTATGTGTATTGCTACAACCCTAATTAATCATCTTTTTATTCCATTCTCAATGCATTTTAGTGGAATTTCAACCAATGGAGATGCTCTTTATGAAACTGCAGATGAACAAGAATGTTAATTTAGAAAAATAATAAATGTCTCTTGTATCATTGTACTGAGCCACTCTCACTGGACCCAACCACATGGGTCCAATCAGAAGAAAACTGATGCAGAAAGTTTGTAAAGTTTACAGTAAAAACTTTAACTTTATCTCTTCAGCTACTAGAAAGAAATGCATGGGGGAAAAAAATCTATTTTCTGGAAGGGAAATATCAATAAACTTTTAATGGCTTTAGATTTATGTACAATACAGTAGAGCTGTGTAAAACCAGCATGCCCAGTCAGTAGAGAGTCCCTAAGAAATAATAACTATTATTGTACAAGTGAGCCGAACTAACTAGCTTCACCTATCTTTCAGACCTAGTCTCAGACTCTGTTCATCACACAACATCTAAGACCAAAGTAAACTCAATAAACCCACAGAGTTCCATCTTTACACAACTGGACTCCTCTGCTGGCTCAGTGGAGCTGAATGCTCTGGTTCAGTGGGGAAGAGGGAAAAACATGACCTGCTGGCTGTCACAGACGCCTCTTATCATACCCACTGAGTTCCCACTGTTGGTCTGGACATGGTTGCTTCCTGATATTACTACCTGATAGCTATTTGTGTCAAATAGGCATAACCTAAAGGTGAGCTCCGGCCGGACGGGACTAACATAGATGTAGAGATTTAGAAAACACAACTAAAAAGAGGAAGCATGAGCATGAAAAGAGTCTGTGGGGATTTTTGGCATTCTGCCTGACCAACATCCAATACAGGCAGGTTGGTCTTTTACAGCACAGCTTTATAGCGTATTAAACTGTTTTTTTTCTTTTTCTTTTAAAACTTAAGCATATACAAACATATACATTTGCAGCATATTCTCTGGCTCCTTGGAGTTGTACAATGAGCAAAATTCAACAGTCCAGAGTCCTGACTGTTGAATTTGTTGATTTATGGCAGAACATAGGTTTTTATTCATTTTTGTTAGTAAATTCCAAGCGCTTTAGAGCTTAATAGGCAAAATTCTGAGATATTTGACACAAGTTGTCTACATATGTTAAAGTCAAAATAAATATTTTTTTTACTTAATCAAATTCTGAGTCATTTTTAGAGTTTTTTAAAGCTTACATGACCTTACTATAGATCTGTCAGAAGGTTCTACAGTGATCATATTTTAATAGTATAACCTACAACCAGACCATTAAAAATGTGGATGAGTAGATGGATGAATGGAACTACTTGAGAATAAGGATGAAATAAAGTCTGGAGTCTGTGGTCGATACTCCGATTATGTTATTTTAAAATCTCTTGTAACTGTTAGCAACTCTACTGTGACCAAAAATATCCTCTTGAATAAGAGGATTATTATTCTGCATGCATAGTC
This sequence comes from Xiphophorus hellerii, assembly GCF_003331165.1. Taxonomy (NCBI): domain Eukaryota; kingdom Metazoa; phylum Chordata; class Actinopteri; order Cyprinodontiformes; family Poeciliidae; genus Xiphophorus; species Xiphophorus hellerii. The sequence continues at coordinate 15,490,076 of NC_045690.1, read as the reverse complement.
TGCACAGATAGCCAGATGGAGACTCATCTTAATCTAATGCATCTGGAAGTTTCATCCTCCTAAAAAGAAGTTCTTCCTTTCTACTATGGCCTCTCGCTGTCTCAAAAATGGAGACTGAATCATCTATATAAAACTATACAGTTTTTATTTATTTATTTACATTGTTTGTTGCTAATTTTTAATTTATTTCATTTAATTTAATTAAAATTGATTGATAAGGAATTGTATTAACTTGGCTGACAAAATAACATCTGACAGTCTCAAAGTCTCATTTAATGACATTAGATTAGAACTGGAGCTGTTTTAATATTACTCCCTAAGAAGACAATTTGTTGTGACATGGTAGTATTTAAATTAATAAAAGAGAATGAAATGACTTGAAACATACATTATTTTTCAAGATAAACTATAAGAATAAGGAATTGCTGTGGGCAAAATAAACAATCTAATATTTTTTATTTTAAACAAATTTTTTGTTGTTATTTTTGCTGAAGCACTTGACTTTAAAAAGTTTTTGTGCAAAATTATTAGTACTATTTTTTACTTTCATTGTTTTTTGTAAGAGGCTGAATGGAAACATTTAAAAACCATAGGTTTAAGTGTCTTTATTAAAGTTATTTCCTCATTTTGTTTTGTTTGCCCTAGCCTTGAAAATCTGGAAGTAAGTTCTCCTTGGTTTAAAGTCACATTGTTCACATGATACCTCATGCCTCGGTTATTTGTTTAAGGAGGCTGCAAATGAAAAATATCAAAATGGATTTTTATATAAGAAGCCTTGTTACATGGGTTTGTTTTTAAGCACAGATTCTCCAACAAAAGCCTGATGTAGCACTGAGCCACCATCCCATTTCACACATCATTTGCATATAGATAGCACAATCAGAGATGTGCAATGACATGACAGCCTGAATTTTCAGATTACTTGAGTGTCGAAGTGATGATTGGATGAAATCTGATGATTAACGGCAACGGTTTCAATCAGCTGGCTTGCGCGGTAACGAGCATCAGTGGATATAAAAAGGAAAAACTTGAAAGAAAAGGACAAGGAGGTCATCGTCATTGGTATTCAGAGGGGAGAGAATAAAGAAGCAACATATGAACAATGTTGCTTTAAGAAAGACAAGAAGAGGAATCCTTAAAAACTAATGGTGTATCTTTTGAAATGCAGACCAAACAATTACCTCAGAGTGTGAGTGTGTAAGTGTGGAGTTTTCTAGTTGTTTGAAGGCTGGAATCCCTGCATGGTGTTGGTGTGCACTGCATCCTAATAATGACATCAGTATTCAAGATTTGTCAACTCTGGAATAGAAAGTAGTGGGGCACTTAAAAATGGATTGATTCCATACATTTAATGTAAACACAGATTGTTTCTTCTATCTTTAGATGTCTGCCATTATTCCCAAAAGGTAATTGTGGAGAAGCTGCAATATTTTTAGTCATTAGGTCTGCCATTGAGAAGTTGGATGGCAGAAAAAAATAAGTGCACCAACTCTTCTGTGCACTGGGTGGCAGTGTTGGCAAAGGCATTCTTACCTTGGGTCATTACACATTTTAAAGGTTTGCGATTATCTCCTGAAGTCCATTTCTGATCATTTTCTCCTTCTTTTTCTTTAATGAGAAAATTTCAATCTGACATGCTATAAAGATTAACATGCTCCAGAGGCAATACAAAATGTCCAATCCTTTGTAACACTTTCAGTCAATCCTCTTTGGGGAGACAGGTGTGTGCATAGTGCCTTCTGAGACACATTTTTTTTAGACGTACAACATCATCACACCCTTCATTCGGGAGTCTGGATTGAGTTTTAAATTGCGGTCAAGGCAGAAATGCAGTCGAGGGTAACTCTGCATTCAATCTGACACAGTGTTGAAGGAGCCTTTGTGAAAGGTCAGGTAAGCAGCTGCGACACTGTTCATCCCAGCAAATGTCACAATGTCTCGGGGGTTGATGTGACTGATGGAGGACCTTATCTGGTGGCATAACACCAGTGCTAGTAGAGGACTTTTCCAACAGAAATGATGAGTCAGTGGGGGGGAGATGAGCCTAAATTTTACAGCAGACTGTCTTTAGGTAAATATGAATCAAGTTCTTGAATTGTAATTTCCTGTACCTGCTGCCCAAAGCAGCTTTCTAGGCTGTGGAGAGGTTTTCCCATGACAGTGATGGACTTAAATGTGAGGACTTGACACATTACACAGCATCAGCTCTGTGCACCAAAGTTAACACTTGCATATACCCGAAAGCTCTTGCTGAGGAGCTAATTAACTGTTTGAAATGTGCCACAAAGAACAAGATGTCCTCGTGTTTGGCAGTAGAACAAAAATTTACAGGAAATCTATTGCAGATCAGGTTGTCTGACAGCTATTAGGGTGTCTTCACATTACATGGGCCAATTTAGAAATCCTCCTTCAATGGGCAGCAATCAGTTTGCTTCTTGACTTTTGTGGTGCTTAAATCTATTTTTTCTATTTGCCACATCACAAAAGGATGTATTGCATCTCTTCTGCGGACTCATTTTGCCACAAAATTCCCATTGCCACACCATGGCAAAAGTTTATCAGACCAAGTCAGGATGCAGCAATTCACCTAATGATACCAGCCTGCTAACGCGATGCCGCTGCTATAATGGGGTTGCTGTATTGCTTCAAATTCTTACCAGTCTAACCCCACTGCCCTTCTTCATCAATCCACTGCTCCCACACTAAAACATGATACAAAATTGGGTCCAACATGGAGCTCCTGACATAAATAACAACTATAACTTCCCTACTGAAATGTTGTGTATGTTGAAAACCCACTGGGAACTCCAACGCTCTATATTTCTATAACATGCACCTGAAGACTTGCAAAGATTTTTTCAAGAACTCTTGGAAGACAAGGAATATTCTGATATTCCTTGTCTGATATTCTATATATATATATATATATATATATGTATATATATATTTAATTAGCTTAAAACACATTTAAAACAAGATTATTGCGTTATCCAGCTATTTTTGTACTTCATAATCCTATTCACACTATTGTCTGGTTGTCTCTTTTAAAGGCATTGAAAGACAATGCCAAAGGAAATTAATGTTTCAGTACTGCCTTCCAATCCATCTAAAGCAGATGCACAGAACAGTTTGCTCAACCGATAAGTAATGCTGATGAAGGCTTGGGAGGAGGAGACTCAGCATGGGGATACAGTCTTCAGGAAGTGGACTGTTCTTGAGTCAATGTAAGACTTCCAGATGAAACCTGGTATGAAGAGGAATGGAAAAAGATGACGACTGAAGCTGGGAAGTTTAAAGGAATGAGGGTGAGGGGATGACAGAGGATGAAGTGAGGTCCGACAGAGAGTAAGAGAGGGTGGGGATGAAAGGATTTGGCAGACTGTGAAGGATGGGTGACGTTGGATGTAAGTGGACTGCTGGGTAAGACTGCTGAGGTGTGGCCCAGCTCCCAAACCTGAGGCACCATCTTAACTTAGTTTATGGATTGTTAGCACAGTTTCTTCCATATGTGGTTCTTACTTCCTGTTTTTGAGAGAGGCATGACTAAAAACAATAAAAAATTTGATCTAAAAGTAATTATCTCCTTTGAGAAACTTTGAAAAATGTACAAAAATGTACAAGTTTTATGGCTGAAATAAAATATGATGTTTGCTTTATAATCAAGTTAGCATGAGGTAATGTTGGATTTTGATAATCGGTTTAAAGACAATTATGATCCAAATTACGAATCAGTCTTTCAGAGAAAATTGTCACATGTGCCCTATTGTTTTATGTACCTGAATATTTCGTTATTCTTTGATGGCCACTGATCTGCCCTCTCCACACTACAAACAAGTCCCCTGACTTGACAGAAACTTTTAATTAAAATTGACTTCCTGCACCGTACCTTGTAACTCCGGCACTTCCACACGGCACCTTAACCACTCTCTATGGAATTGTTTTTCATCTCCCTTTATTTTTCCATCCATCATTTTGGCAACGTTGCCATTTCCCACCGGGCATGGTACATGCTCGGAATAATGGCCATGACTTGGATCTATACATGCAGGTGGAAAACAGAAGGGAAAGCCCACCTCATTTTGTGGAGATTGTAGATCTGTGGGGATCTATAAAGAAGAGAGGGAGGAGGAAAAGCAGCATGAAAGCAAACATCAAGATGGGCTTGTAAAAACACGAGGCATTTCTGTGATATGCTTGTTTGCCTGCTAAGCTTTCCCCCGTGGACCAGTGTGTGATATTTATTGAATTACACATCAAATATTATTGAGTGAGAAGAAACATGAACAACAAATATATCCATTTGGATTTAGTCATAATAATGAACAGCACTGATATTTATTAAAAAAATATTGAACATGAGCACATTTTTATGCGTATTGTCAGACTGTTCACATAATTTATTTTCTTGATGGAAACTAATCAGTTCACTGGAACAACAGTTTAATTTGTTGTGAAAAATGGTTTGGAAGCTGTTTAACATGCACTTCCCGTTTCCTGCAATCCACTTATAATTACCCGGGTTGAGAAAATCTCCCACGATACCATCTTTAGAAACCCCCAGCAAATTAGTACGTGCCACTATAAGAAACTACCTACCTATTCTGCGCCCTGGACAAAGCTCTTTAAAGACGTCTTTTAAACATTTGGTGCCCCCAGCCTATTAAAGGAGCCAAGATTAAAATCCAGCTCATCCCTGTTCCTCTTGTTCTGTAATGATCGAAATCCTGTGTAAAGCCTCCGTCTTCATCCCTAAAATCCTGGAAAACTCTGAATTCACTCACGATTTAAAAAGAGTGACGTCTGTTTGGGCGACACTCGGGTGCTTCACCACTCATCCGATCAATTAAGGAAAAGTACATGAGTCTTTCTTAGAGTCAATTTACATGTCCAAAAGCATGTGTGTTAAGAAACTTCTGAGCTTCAAAACTTTATTAATTTTGGGGTGAGGTGAGTTTCTCTATTGATGAAGGACACGGCCAAGGTTTAGTTTATTATTCACAAAAGCTGAAAATAATGATAAAGTAGTATAGGAGTTAGAAATACATTTAATTGTTTTTTTTTCTTAATGAATTTTGTACAATGGATCCCGCAGGTCAGGTGGGTAAGTAAATGAATATTTTGGTTTCCTTGTTAAGAAGTGATGCCAGGACAATTCAAGGCTTTGTCTGCCATAATGAGGTCAATGTACTGGGTTATAATGTTGAAGGCAAAAGATGCAGATCTTAATGTACTGGTCCGTTCAAATTTTAAAGATTTCCATTGGTGGGATATGAATTTAAATTAGGGATAAAAACAAGTGAAATTTGCCACTATCTGTAGGCCTTTGTGCTTAGAATAGCGCTGTGGGCCCCAATTTCATTGTGTAACTCTTTAACTCTTTAACTGATCACAATCTCATGAAATGCACATTTGGCCTTGGGGATAGACACACTTACAGGCATGCAGAGGGGAATCAGCCTCCCATCTGGTGCCTGTGCCCACTTTTAAATGTGAAGGGTTTTAGGTGGGGGGGATTCTGGTCTGGGTGAGTTTTTAAAGCATTTATTACAAGATTTTGAGTCAGAAAGGTGTGGGATGGTGGTTTCAATAAATAAAAATATAAAAACTCTAGACATCACTTGCTTCATTTTGTGGTAGGGGAAGGACGACAGAGACTCTGGGCAGAAAACCTCATAATCAGTGTTTGGATTTTCACATAAAGCGCTAAGGTGCAGACTAGTGTGTGTCTGCCACCTGTCGCTTCTCTGTGCTCCACCTAGCGATCCTTTAAAGCACGGTTCTATTTTTAAGCATCGCGCTGTGTTGTCTGGCATCGCTTGGAGGTAGAACCCAAAGAGTTCTAGATGTTGAGTAATTAGATGCAGCTGCATTTCCCCCTGCACACCAGAGACAGTTCTGTAATGAATGAGGAGAGGAACTGCCTAAGCAGAAAACGTTCTTTCAGCAAAAAGGTAGTTAAGGTATTTGAAAGAAACAAACCGAGCAGACCAAAATTTAAATCCTGTTAGGGGCTTGTTCACACTAACATAGAGACATTGTTATATATATATATATATATATATATATATATATATATATATATATATATATATATATATATATATTGCCATTTCACCTCCACCTCATCTCCTCTCATGCATTAAGATTTTTGGGATACATACATTTTTTTTTTTATTAAAAACATTAATAACAGTGTAGATTTAAAAATAAACTTAATGACACAACAGTGTGTCTTAGGCAATTGAATTAACACCGTCTGCCCTAAATAAAAAAACAATAAACAAAAAAAGTTCACCATGGAGAAACAGTAAATATGCAGCCTGTTAAAAAATAATGATGTATCCACAGTTTGTTACTTGTTAAAACAGGCATGAACCCAGGAGTCTGTTTATATTTATCTTTTATTGCAATATCTGCAGAACAATCATTTAAAGCTTGCAGCTAAAGCTGGTACACAGTTTGTCTGTCTGCATGAGTAGACTCATTAGGATTTCAACAACAGGCACGCTTGAAACCTTGCAGTGTCACTTTGTATATAATTAAAAGGTAGCACACAGAGTTTTCTAAAGTGGCAAAAGTCTACATTAACCAAAAGTGATCTGAACATTTCTCATATGTCTCTCAAACAGTGTAGCAGTGATAGTAAATGACAAACACAACCAGTATAGCACCGTTTTTGTAGCTGACAATGTAAAAAGTTGCTTAGAAATGGTGCATGTTAAACAATGTCCTCATTTTCACAAGTTGCAAAGAAATCAGGACCAAACTATTGAGGAATATGTTAATTTAAAACAGATTGTTGTGTCTTCCCCAGCAGTTTCTCTGCAGGAGTAAAAGAAATATGACATTAACCATCCCCAGGGCAGCACTCTGTGCTGAATGACTGTTTGAAAGCTCTGTTTTTCTCTAAGCTTAAGCTCGGAGGATTTGTTAAATAAATTGACACACAAGAATCGGCAGGGTTTTTTTTTTCTTGCTGTGTGGCTCAAATATGGCTCAAATATGTTTGTTTTCTATGACATACCACATAGAGCTGCTATCATGCAGTGGGTGAACCCATAATATGATTAATCTAACCTTATATGTAGTTTGCCACTATAAACAACATGTAATAGCTATGTGTCCTATTGTGTTACAATTTATAATTTAAACATAGCAACATTTCACCATTACAACCATTTTCCAGCTGTTGTGCCACAAAATGCATCTTTTTTGAGTTCATCCATTTTGTCTTTTTAATCAACTTCATAAGATGTCCATTAATGTTGAGCATGGATGTGGAAAACCACATGTGTGAATTATCTCCTGCTTCAAAAAAAAAAAAAAAAAAAAACACCATAGAAAATTCCTGATTTCACAAAAGTCAGCAAAAGTCCTGAGGAGTGCACTCCAAAAGATGCCAGTCTATTTACCAGGTTGTAAAAGGTAGAAATGGTAAAATATGCTTTGAAAATGATAATGTCATCATGATTCCATGCCTAATAATTATGCCAATGGTGTGTGTCTTCGAGAGCTGTCAAGGGACTGGCATTTCCTACAATTAGCTTAGCAGAATACTGGATTTACAAATATTGAATGTGTAAGAAAATAATAATAATAAAAAAATGCAAAACTTATTGTAAAAAGAAATCCACTTCAGATTCATAACTTCATTCAACTTTGTAAATTCATACTCCAAAACCACGTGGTGCTTGTGATCAAATTAAAGCTTATACACAAAGGTAAACCTGCTGGTTGTAGCACCTCTTTGCCCGTTGGAAGAATTTTTATGTTTTGCAAAGCAATAACCCAACATGCTGATTAAAATATCAAAGGGGTTTTCTGGCCGCTTGGCACAGCGCTCGTAGTTCATTCCTCCCTGACTATGGCCACAGCGCAATGGAGAGTTTGGTATGAGATGTCAGATAATCTCAGAGCAGAGATGGACTGCATTAGTTACAGATAACATGCTTCATCCCTCGGTTTGGCATCGAGCAGCAATGGCTGAGAGAGAAGCACTGGCAAGCTGTTGTGGCCGGTGCTGCCAAAATGTCTCCCCATGTGACCTCACCATGTGAGACAGACAACAGCTTCCTCAGAAAGAGAAAATATGAAGACATCAGACAACAAAAAAGTAAATAAGTAAAATAAAATAAAATAAAATCTTCTGAAGCCGTGTTAAATGTTAGCATTTATTTCGTTTTCTGTTTTTGAAATGATATGTTGTGTTCCAAAAAGTCGACACTTTCTGATCTTTTGTGTTGGTTCTTGTGGTTTTCTGCAGATATTTGCTTGTTGTTAAAAATAAAATACCCAACAATAGGTGGTAAGGTCCTGAAACACTTTGGTTTTTAAATGAAATGCTAAATCTTACTAAAAAGCCAACCCGATATGCTACCCCTTGGAGTTAGTCGCCTCGGGCTCATCTGTGCAGCCATATGTGAAAAGATATAAGACTAAATTAAAAAATCGAACTGAATTTGCTAGAGTGTTACATGAAATGATTTCTGGGTGTATTTTCCACAGGTACTGAGGTGGAAATCCCAAGTGTATCTGCAGAAGCAATCTATCATTAGGACTAGAATCTCTGGTCACTTTTATGCCAAGTAAAGTGCATGATGAGGATGCAGATACTGAGCTCCAGCCACTTTCCCCCCCCTCCGCACTGCCACAGCTGTCAAAGCTGTCATCCAAAGTACCTGCCCACACTGCATGGCCAGCAGCAGACTAATGAACAGCAAGGAGGACAGGAGCACAAAAATTCTCCTTAGCAGATTGACAAGTGGTGACAACTGTGCAGCAGCATTATAAAAGTCTTGGAGCTCCTGTCACAGTGACAGAGGTCCAAGGCGGAAGTGTTTGGGTTTAAATAAAAGCTAAAAATAACTACAGGAAAGCTCCACAGTGCTGACCTTCATACAGATATGGATTCCTACATGGTTCAAGGAAAAGTACTCTTTCTGAGTACTTTTCTTTTCCAAATAAAAGGTTGAGTTCAATTTATCTTTAAAAAATCTGACAAACATTAGCATGTAAATCAATGAGATTATAGCTAAGTGACTAATTTCCATCTCTATTCCTACTGGCAGGTTGGACTTAGAGACAAACAACAATAACAAGAAATAGAACAAGCAGCTGTAAAACTTCCTAAAAATGCATGAAAGGTCATAAAATATAAAATAGATGTCACTGCTGCACGATCAGCCTGAAATGAGGGAGTTTTCACTGTGAAATAGTATTAAAAGCCATTTAATACTTGTTTTGTGAAGACGCTGGAACTGAAAGATGATTTCCAAGTCCAACAATCTATCCCAAAGAGTTGCTGCCTCATCCTGTCACTACCAGCAAGAATGACAGCAAGGAATACATCCTCATGACTACCAGAAGTGCCGGTTATCTCCACCATGCCCTCACATAGTGAACAACCCACGTCACTGTCATCATACCAGTCAACACCAGCAGGCAGAAGTAACAAAAAGCTGCATGCACTGCCAAGCCTGTCACATAAGTTACAAGCAGAATCTATGATTTATAAGCAGTGAGCATAAACAGAGAGAAACCCCCAAACATGAATAATAAATCTGTCAGAGCCAATTGAAGTTCTAAAGACAATCCTTCTCCACCTCACTTTTATTGTTGGCTTTACCATTGAAGCCAGCTTCCCTCTTGGATTGGAAAGCAACAAATGTTGGCAGAAGCAGACCAACTTCAACTGGTTGCCTCTGAAAGTCTTGGTTTGTCTCATCTTCATCACATTCATCTTCATAAACTGAATGAAATAGGTCAAGAACAAAACTCAAATAATCTCCATACCTGCCACAATACCTTTGCTTAGTAACATCAACTGCTTTAGTCTTCTCATTTTTTCCCCGCTCCAACTTTGGAAACTCCTGGTCTGAAGCTCTGAAACTCTGTTTGACCTTTACAGCATGGACTTTAAATCCGTTATAAACTTCAACCTGCTCGGGTGTCAGTTCATATATCAGCCATAATAATTCTAATTTCCTACTGAGAAACAAGAGAAGATAATTGTCATTTACTGCTTCTAATGTTTCATTTTTGCAAATGTTTGACCACTCCTAAATGTGCATAACCCTGCTGCTTTATTGGGGTCAGATTAAGGGCAAATGCTGCGTGACAAAAATTGTCCCCGATTTTATGTCTGAATCTGTTTGTAATATCTCTGTGTCAGCCAGGTGTGACACTTCTAATCATCCCTTTTATGGTAACCAATCTCTAGAATTAATTCTCATTAGTTTACCTTTGTAAAACGTTGTGTGTCTTCATAGAAGAAAACCCAGGGGTTAATCCCCCATGTTAGTTTTGATCTTGTAAGTAGTGTGTTTTGGTTCTGCTCTCTGGATGTTAATTAGACTCATTCCCTCAGCTCCCATCCTCGGTATGCTCTATGTTCTGCTCCATGATATCTGTAAGTTTCTCTTTGTTTATTGTTTATCATGAGTAATATATCTCTGTCTGTTTCAGCCACCGTCAGTCTCTGTGTTTGGGGCATCCTACAAACATCACAACATGACTCATACCCTTCAAAGCTTAAATCTGATATGATTTTTGCTTTTGCTGCAGCTTGGTTATTACATCATCTCAGTTCTGTCTGCAGCGAGAATTGAGAGCACTTCAGCATTTTGTAAATTTGAACTTCTCGGTCCCTCTGACCCTTAGGGAGCCTGTTGGAGGCATTTGCCCTGAAAGTGCCTCAAGCAAGTCTTGTGTCAGTGTGAAGCAGCAGATATTCTGCTTTTCTGGCTTTCTAAACTTCTCATCTGATCTAAGACAGTTAAACTAGTCAGCCTGAAAAGTGGTGCGAATTTTTTCCAACTTCACTGAACTGAACACTGAATTTGAGCTAAAGGATTCCACATTAATATAGGGGCCCATTCAAAAGTGAAAGCAAAGCCAATTGAGAAAAGTTTTGTGCTGGTCTGAAAAAGATATGCGATTCAAAACAAACTTTGCATGTCTTTAATATTTGATAGATCCACTTAGAATGCAATTTATTTAACATCATAAAGATCCCTCTTTTCATCCTTCCTTCCTGGATGTGGTGGCATAATTGCTGAAAAGTGGAAATGACAAAGAAAGTATTGCGGAAAACAATCAATTTACATTTTTGACACAGGAATATGAATTCCTGCATAAGAAACAGCAGGAAATCAGAGAAACAAAATGGAGTTTATTTTTGTGCACAGCTTGATAAGAAAATTGATATATTTTTCTTGCAGCACAGTTGTGCATTGTTTTCTGCAAAGCTCCATATATCTTGAGAAAAAGTGATAAACAAGTTAAAAATTCCTCTTCAGTACCTTTGTTAGACACAGTGGCGTTCATGTACTGGATCTGTCGATCAACACTTTTTTAAAAGCACAACAAGAAAGAGGTTTTGTATTTCAATTCATGGTGTAAGATTATGGAACAAGTTAAATGAGAAGTTGAAACAAAGTCAAAATTTCATACAACAAGCCATTTTTATAAGGTATTGAAACATGGGTGAGAGATAGCACTAATATGTAACGTGTAAACTGAGGCCAATGCATATGAGTGTGTGTGGATATGGATGTATGGATGTCTATTAGACATACTGTATGTGTGTTTGGTGAGTTCATAACAAAAAAACCCCAAAAACATACAAGATGGGAAATTAATGCATCTATGTTTTTATTTTTTTTTATTATTAATAATGAGGGTCCATAACTGAAAACATGTTAAGAGTTTATGGGGTAGGAGTTCATAAGTTTCTGTTATTTTGTACTGCTAGCATGTTCGAAATGAATAAATAAAAACAAGGTCTAAATTTAGGTTTTTGTGATTTATATCACCAATAGCCAAACAACTAGTGTTCTCTAGTTGGTTTGAAACTTTTATGCATTTAGACTGGGATATTGATGATTTCTGTTAAAACCTATTAAGATATCTAAACAAAAAATGTCTTTTGTGAAACAAGTCTGACTTTCAAATGCAACCTGTTGACTTCTTCCAAGATTTAAGTGGATCTGGTTGAATTTCAGCCTTTGTCTAAAATGTTGACCTTGTGCGGATTTCACAAAATCCACATTAAACCAAATTTGTGTTTCTAAAAATTCTTGTAGTATTAAGATTATAGATTTTTTTTTCTACAAAGGCATCATTAAAAATTTGTTTAACTCATATCCCTAATCAGTGGATGTCAATTCTACACTGCTTCTGTAAAAACTTCACAAAACCACTGCTTACAACCTCTCCCTCCAGTCAGTTTAAATATCTCTTAACACCTTGAACCTCTAGTTCTGCCTCTGTAAATCTTCTTCTTTCATTTTCAAGTACCAGGTTTAATTAATTGTTTCTTAAATGCAGTGACAGTAATGTCTGGTGAGAACGCGAGGAGAAACCCAAATCATTATATATATGACTGTGTATTGAAAAAAAATACTTTTAAGTGTTTTATAGAGGACAGTGCATGAGCATTGATTTAAGTGAAAATTGTTGCAATAAATTACCGGAGCACCTCCCGACAAATAGTCACTAAACGAAACTTGAGTCGTATTAAAACCAAACCCCGACAGGATTTGTAATTTACAAACTGGAAGGATTATCAGACAAATTTGGGATTAACACCAGCGCAGTTTCAAAGGATTAGTCAGAGTAGTGAGATGAGTCATTGGCTGTACTAAATTATCAGGTATCAGCCCTGATTCTTTCCATGAAGTACAGAGTCACATTAAGCCTCCAGCTCTATTCCAATTAATCAAATGAAATGTTCCGAAGAAAATGAATCATAGCCAGCCACTTGATTTCTCTTTTGGTACATCTGACATAGGAGGTCACAAGTGTAGATTACTTTACTTGAAGGTGTCAGAAAGGTTGATTAATGTGAAAAGACAAACATACATTTACCACTGAGTTCAATTGAAGGCCGTCTCTACTCCGCTATTCCTGGCTAAATTCATCTCAAGCAGTTGAACACGCCAGGTATAAATTCAGCTGGGACTAGTTATTTACATGCACTGTATGAAAACGAACGCTACTGGGTTTTTTTTTGGTGTTACTCTTTGTAATGTAATAATGTTTCAGTTCACCAAAACAATTAAATGGCAGAGTACTGCAAAGTTATTGGAGAATATCATAAACTTTTTCACTGGATGATGGCTTGTCTGCTTCCACCTTGCCACCTGTTTCAGCCCATGTTGTTTCTGTGTGTCATGTTTAATTTCTCCTTTGAACATACTGTCAGGATCTGTGTTTTTCTGTGTGTTTATTTTGAGTTTCCTGTGTCTCTGTATCTCCGTGTTGTCCTGTCTCTCTTTGATTACAGTGGTTCCCAGGTGTGTCTCGTTCCCTGATTACCTCCTGTGTATTTAGTGTCACCTGTGTCTCTGTGTCTTTGTCGGGTCCTTGTTGTGTGCACCAGTCTGTCTACGCTGTCGTTCGTAGTATCAGTCTGTCTTTATGTCCCCTCGTTTATCCTGTCGCTACCGACGTTGAGCCCAGGCTTCCGCTCAGTCGTGCTGCCAGGTTTTGTGGACTTTGTTTTTGGACTGTGTTACTTTCTTGATTATCAGCATTAAACCATCATCTTCTCATTTCAAATTAGGTCTCAAGCGTCTGCCTCACCACCTCATCCACCAATTCATGACACATACACATTGAATAAAAGCATAAATAATAAAAAAAGAATGTCAGGAGAAGTCAATAGACTCAGAGTTTCTGATTGTCCAGCAACAAGGGCAGTAAAACTAGGGCTTGTTATGACTATCTGATGAGAGAATATTTTTAGTTGGTCTTAAAGGGAGTATTCAGTTGTAAAGAATTTGCACAAGTGGCAGTAAAAAGATATAGTTCAAAAAAAGATATAATAAAGGTTTTGGAAAAAAATTCTTTCACCCATGTAAAATCCTTAAAAATCTTTGGCAGCCTTTCTTGGATACCTGTTGTACACCGTTAGATAAGTTGTGACTACAGCTAAAATCAAACCCCCAGTCTGAAGAATTCAAATAAAAACCTACATTCCCCAGAAACTTTCAGAAGAGTCTGACTTTGTAATATCTAAGAGGAAGAAATAATAAGGACAGGCACATCTCCAACACCTACAGGTGCTTCATTATTTTGGAATATTTTTAGAAAGAGACAAGCTTATAGACTCATCTCACTTCTGTTTGCCAGTAGCTTGAGTCCTGACTTACAGACTGGATGCTGAGTCTGAGCTGAAGGCTGATTGAGAGCTATTCCAGGAAAAGGACGTCAGTGTTGTTGCACCATCCTCTTTAATTTCTGCACCAGCTCACATCCCTCTGCTTTGCCACTAAGAGAGATTTGATCCTCAAAGAAAAAAAAATCAAAAATACATTTGATAAAATCCAATAGCAATGTTTTGCTGCTCTCAGTTCTTTGGTGCTCATTACTTTTGGGATATGTGAACACATATATTTTTTTAAAACTATAAAAATATGTACTGTATTTGTTGAGCAAATAAAAATGGTCAATGTATTGAATTTAAGAGAAGTTGGGGAGCAATTTTATTATAATTCTTTTTGTTTTACTTTGTTTTTTGCACAGCTGGTTCTCAGGACTAACTTACACTTCGGGGTTTTAATTAAGGTCCACATATGGACCTTAGTTAAAACCACATATTTACTTACATATGCTACATAAAATGACACATAACCTTATTCCCCCATAGTTAACACTCAAAAATTTACATATAACCCCCGCTCCATCTGTCTCGAGCTTTCATGCTTGTCTCAACAAATAGTCGTTTATCACATCTCTTTGCTCAAATATACACATCTTGTGCATGTTATGATCTGTGTTTTTCTGTGTATTTATTTCTGAGTTTTCTGTGTCCCTGAGTCTCTGTGCCGTCCTGTCTCCCCTTGATCATTCCCAGGTGTGTTTCGTTTCTGTGATTACCCTCTGTGTATTTAATGCCACCTGTGTGTTTGTGTCCTTGTCGGGTCCTAGTCATTTGTGCGTGCTGTCTCTGTCTTGATGTCCATTCATATAGCTAGTGTTACCTGTGTTGAACCCTGGTCTCCGCTCTGCAGTGCTGCCTGGATTTGGACTTTGTGTTGTCTTTTTCGTCATTAAATCATCATTATTCATCTAACCTGGTTCCATTGCGTCTGCCTCACCACTCATTCACACTGCACCGTATGACAGAGCATTATAAAGTATATGCCACTCAGTTGCACACCAAAGTCAGCACTGATTCAGAGACATAAATCCATTACCAATCTTGGGTAAAGCCATTTCTTCTACTCCTTTTTGACTGAATAGACATGCCAAACTTGTTCATAGTGCAAACCACAGATCAATCTGATTGAGCCGCCCCTTTACACCTCGGTACCCTGAGAAGGAGCCTTGTCAGCCATTCCAGAAACTGCTGGACATGATGAAAAAAGGCTTTGATGCCACATTTTTCTTGTTTCTTTCCGAATGAAAGACCTATTCATAAAGTGGTGGTGAGTATACCAGAGAGCAAACAGCCAGCACTGCAGCAGAGATGGGCTTGTGTCACTTTCTTCAAGACGTCCTCAGCTCTGTGCTCCAGACTCTCTGGGCAGGTGTGGCGACAGATGGAAAGGCATTGATGAACCGAGGGATGAGAGGCGCAAAGACAGAGACCAAATGTTATGCACCGTGTTGATGACATGAAGGCAGGCAGTCAAAAGGGGTTATTAATGATGGTCCGGAGGCAGAAAGACTGTGAGCAGAGACCTACAGGTTAACAGCTGTAAAGACGACCAAAGAAGTTGCAGCACTAATTTAAACTGTCACAGCAGAAAACACAGTTTCACACTTTGACCTGCTCCGTCAGTTCCCCCTTCAGTGCTGAGAACACTCACTGGAATTTTTTTTTGGGGTGGGGGGTTGTAATAGCTTTGTTTTCACTCAGACATAACATAAATTAGATTTGCTCAGAAACAATGTAATGTAGTCATTATTTGCTTCAGATGGCTTTGCCCCTTGAAATGAAAAATCACATTTCTTTGTGGGTTGCCTTGTAATTGTTCAGGGAATTGCTTCATTTGCACAAGCAATCTAAGCAATTTGTTGGAACAATTTTCTCCCTCCATTTTCTTTGGATGTTGTGAATTTTAGAGTGTGTGCTATAATAAAAAAATGTTTAAAAATAAATACATAATCATTAAATATGTCACTGATCTGGGTAAGTATTTATGAGAAGTGACTGATTTGTTTGAATTTGCCACAAGAGAATAACAAAAGGACTTTAGTTTTAACAGTTAAAAAGTTAAACTTTTTATTTTTTAATTCTATATTTTTTATGGGTTTGATAAATAAGGTGCTATTTGCCTTGTTTTGTGTGAATCTGAACTCCAACTGTTTAACATTTTTATCATAATTATTAAAGTTCAACTGACTTTCCCCTTGCAATCAAAAATTTTGTATGCAGCGATTGCTGGTGATCGGCACTAAGGATCTTGAAATGATAGGTGGTTATATACAATGGATGAATTGAAACTCACAACTTATATAAACACTTTCTCAGCATTTTTTGTAACTTCCTAACAGAAGCGATGTAACCATATCAGGGTTTCTTAACCACCTTTTCAGGTCTGCTCACAAATTTTACGTGGCATTTTCAAACTTCTGAAATGAGAAAGTTTGATGACTGCTCCAAAATACTGACTTTGTAGTCCTAGCTAATAAACAGTAGGTTATTAGCTGGCAAATGAACAGTATATTGACTGGAAATTTCCGTGTCAACCAGACAAATATGGGACCTTCAAGCATCTGAAAATTATACATATGGGCGAATGAGACATATGGAGGTCCACAATTCTTTTCCTGACATCTTGACGGATTTATTTTGTATTTTAAAGAAGTCTTAAAGTTGTTGTCTTAAAATACATCTTAGTGTTATCTTGGTGTATGTGACAGTAATTTCTTTGTCTCATTTTTCATTCATTTAACAAAAAAGAAATGTTTGGTGATCCTAGCTGAACATTTCAGTCTGATTTGATGTGAGTGTAAAAAGGGTTCTGTGCCTTTTTTTTTAAAAACA